>NC_050586.1:4862500-4915000 GCF_013368585.1 Megalops cyprinoides
CCGAGCATCCTTAAGCCTCATCCCAAACTAAAACACAGCGACCTCCCAAAGTAAACCGGATAAATGTCTCCAAACCAGAGAGGTGAAAACAGACAGAGGGAGAATCGACAGGGCTGTTTGCGAAAGTTCAGCAGCGCTACCTTGCAGAATGACCTCAATGACCCTGCGCTCCTCTCCCGCCTCATTGGTTGCCGTGCACTCGAAGTATCCTTCATCTTGATTGGACGGGGAGGTGATCACCAGCGAGCCAGAGGACAGCAACCTTTGAGAAGGGAGCACATTGCAGAAGCCAGCCAAACTGTGATTCATATAGGACACGCGTGACATGGAAATGACTTAGATACAATCTGCAAACATGTTTGACCTTTGATTTATTACAGTCTCAGCACCTGTAAGCCCCAGGATCCTTTGCAAGGTCCAGGGGGGTCCCGTTCCTCTTCCAGGACACCTTGGGTGCAGGGATACCTGTGGTCTCACAGCTGAGGGAGGCTCTCACTCCCGTTGTCACGGTTACGTTGAAGGGACCAGGGCTGATGGTTGGGCCCACTACACAGAGCAGAGAGAGGAAGCAGGGCAAATGGGACAGTCAGCTATGGGGAGCCGGAGTAAGCTCCCATAAAGCTAAACCCACTGAACACTATGATGCTGATGTAGAGAAAAAAGACACACATTGACAGCCTTGTCTACTGGCATTATGGTACAGCATCTTACATTGATTTGTCTTACAGTGTGAAAGTACTTGTGGGAAAACTAGAGAGAAAGTAGTATTCTGGCTTTAATATGGTGTTGCACAGTAGCAGCAGAGTTCCTACAATGGCGTCAAAACAGCTTGTGGGTACCGAATACACGCAGGTCCATCCCTCGATGGTCCGACCCGGCCGGGTTGGAAGCAGCGCAGTAGTATCGTCCGGAATCAGACACCTGCACAGACCCAATGCGCAGGGAGCCCTCCGCCAGCATGGTGAACCTGGACCACAACCATCAGCATGGTAAACCGGCACAAAACAACACCTGAACGGGCACAACCCAGCAGGTGCAACTGCTTCGGTGGCCTTTTTTGGTAATGGTATTACTGCAACCCTTAGGTTTTTTGCTTCTTGTAGTTAGAACCAGAAACATTCTACCAAATCTTGGTATTTGGCCTGATTCATTCACAAATCTCTTCAAATTACAGTTTTACATTCTCATCAGCCCAACTCAAATATGACAAGAGTGAATGCTGCAAAATGGCTGAAGCACAGCTAGCTGTCTCACCTGCCATTGTCAGTAACCAATAGGATGCCATCTTTTCTCCATGTGACTGAAGGAGTGGGCGTTCCCTCTGCCTCACATGGCATGACTGCAGCTTGATTGACGTGTGCTGTGACCACCGAGGGGCCAGCCTTGATTAGGGGTGGTACTGTGAGGACAGAGGAGGGGTCAGATTGAAGGAATGCTGAGTAAAAATGAACAGCACCAAGCAACCCAGACTTCCCACTGACATAACCTTTTGGATAAGGCCTCTAATAATTACTGGGTCAGATGTATGTACGGACAGAAATACTCACGGAGGACGTGCACGGTGAAGGACAGGCTGTTGCTGCCGGCCATGTTGGTGACCACACAGCTGTACAGGCCACTGTCTTCAGGCATCACTTCCTGTATCTCCAGGAACTGACCCGCAGCAAGGCTCTGGATACGCCCCCCCAGCTGCACAGAGGGAGGGAGAGAAAAGAGACATGCTTAAACAGTTATTCAACATCATACACTCACACACAGACACACACACTCACACACACACATTCACACACACACACACACACACACAGTTTCACAGGGTCACACACAATCACATCTCACAAACAGAGAGTCAACAGTATCAAAAACACAGTCATACAAAAGTCACTAAGACCTGAACAAAAAACCTGAATCTGAATATGAATCTCCTGATATACTGTACCAATATAATATACCAGCCAATGGGAGGCTTAGCCCATCCACTTTAAGTGCGCATGGAACCTGATGAATTATCAGTGAGAGTAGATCCTTCATGCCCCACCCACTTGCACTCTCTCTCTCACCTGCAGTTTGGCATCGTCCTTGAACCACTCTATGTCCGGAGGGGGGTCACTGTCCGTTTGGCACTCCAGTGTCAGGTGTCCTTTTGCTGGGACAGAAACAGTCCTGATGTCCCCGGAGCCCAGCAGAGTTGGGGGAACTGAGGAAGTGAAAGCATAGCTACCGGTGAAAGGACAGAACAGCCTTGGGGGGTACCTGTGCCATGTTTCTGGAAGGTTCCTTAGGCATGCAGGTGTGGGTGCGTCTCACCTTGAACTCGGACCCAGTGGTTCCTGCCGTCCTCTCCGGCTGGGCTGCTGGCCAGGCAGGTATACAGACCTGCATCCTCCACCTGTTTGGGTCAGACACACAGGGCTTACAGTATGTTTGTGTTCACATCCCTTTTTTTAAGCAAGGGATAGTAACCTGGCAGTTCTTAAAGTGGCAGACACGCTGTGGTGGTAACGCACTTGTAGTGCGGTTGTAACGCGTTTGTAGTGCGGTTGTAGTGGGGTTGTAATGTTGTTGTAATGCTGTTGTGTGGCAGAGTCTGATTATTAGCAGGGTCCCTGCCCTGAGAGATCAGCGCTGGGTCAGAGCCCCACCTGCACACTGCTGATCCTGAGCAGCCCCCCGTCTCTCAGCACCATCCCCGCCCCCTCCAGGGGGCGCCCATCCTTCAGCCAGCTCAGGGTGGGAGGGGGAACCCCTTCTGCCGCGCACTCCAGCTCCAGGGGACCGTTCACGGCGACGGACACTTCCTCTGGGGAGCCGGAGTCAGAGATCCTCGGAGGCTCTGTTTGGAAGACCACAAAACGCAGCAAACCAAGAAGGTAATGAAAAAGGAGACCCCGGACCCTGTGGATTTGGCATGTATGGTTGTGTGTGAGGCTGGGTGGCCTGCATGTGTATAAGCATGTGGGTGTGTGCAGTCAGGACAAGGATACAGTCCTGCTCTTTTGTGCTGGAAGTCACTCTGGATAAGTGTGTCTGCTAAAGGACTGTAATGTAACGTAATGTAAATGTAATGTGTTTGTGTGTGCTTGGCATGTGGTTGGCGTGTGTGTGCATGCCGCGGCCGGACCCTCACCCAGCACGGTGAGGTTGAAGGCCTTGGTGCTGCTGCCGGCCTGGTTGCTGGCGACGCAGCTGTAGAGGCCGGCGTCGGAGGGGCCCACATCGGGGAGGCGGAGCCGAGTCTCCTGCCCGTCCAGCAGCAGGTTCCGCTGGAGGGAGAGGGGCTGGCCGTCCTTCAGCCAAGACAGGGAGGGGGGCGGCACCCCCCTCGCCTCGCAGGTGAGCGTCACCAGCGAGCCCTGCACCACCGTCACCTGCTCGGTGGGCTCCACGTGATCCACACCTGGGGGAACTGACAGGGACAGGACCAGGTGTAATCACACACCAGGAGAACCACGGCCTCTAGTGGTGAAATGATGTTACTGCACACAGACAGACAGACACAACCAGAAAAATGCACTGCTTTCTATGTGAGGATAATTAGAATATGAGTGAATGGTACAGCGAGACCTGTATGCCCCCTGTCAGTCTCTGAAAGTCAGATTTCGGCAGTACCTTGGACCTGCACGTCGTAGCTGAGTTCTGCCAGTCCCGCCCGACTGCGGGCCACGCAGGTGTACACCCCGGAGTCCGACAGTTGGACCGGAGAGATCCTGGGAAGACAGAACATGGCGGCTCAGCCCTGCACCATATCCCACACAACCGGCTTCAGTCTGGAGCCATTCACACTGCGGCTGGGTAACAGATCGAGCAGTGAAGCTGGAAGCTCTAGCAGGGGACTGCAGGGAGGAGGTGGGAGGGGTGAGAGAGGCAGAGAGAAGGGGAGAGAGGAGAGGGAAAGAGGAGAGAGAGAAGGAGGGGAAGGGAGACAGGGGGAGGCAAGTTGGAAAAAGGAGAGAGGAAGATGGGACAGAGAAGGAAGAGGAGGAAGTAGATGGAGAGAAGGAGGGGAGAGGGGGAAGGGTGAGGGGGAGGTTAGGAAAAGGAGGAGGGGTAGAAGGGGACGGAGGAAGGAAAAGAGGAGAGGAAAGGGAAGAAGAAAGAAGGAGGGAAAGGGGGACGGGGGAGGCAAGTAGAAAAGAGGAGAAGGAGAGGAGAGAGAGAAAGGAGAAGAGGTGGTAGAGTAAGAGAAGGGGAAGGTAAAAGGAGGAGAGGAGGAAGGGAGAGGGGGAGGGGAGGAAGTGGAGGAAAAAGGAGAAGTGGAAATGGGCAGCAGGCTACAGAAAAGGAGAGAAGGGGGGGTGGGTGATTTGCAATGGGCAATGGGCAAGTAGAGAGACGGGGGGAGTGGAATGGGAGAAGCAAAGGGAGTTGGAGCAGGAGGGGCCTCACCTGACGACAGTGTCCCCAGAGAGGAGGCGGGTGCGAGGGGAGAGGGGTAGGGGACGTCCGTTCCTCAGCCAGCTGATCTGTGGCAGGGGGTTACCCGCCGCCTGGCACTCCAGGGTCAGCACGCTGTCCTGGGTCGCCTGCACCTCCCTGGGGGTGCCCACGTCACCCACAATGGAGGGTGGCACTAGGGGGGGTAGGGGTGGGGGGCACAAAATCGACAAGGTGAGCTGTGAGGAGCCGAGCCAATGCTTGGCCTTTGCTTTCCAGCATTGGTTAATTATTCCATTACATTACTGACATTCTTATCCAGAGCAACTTACATAGGTAACTAATTTTATCCATGTATGCTATTATATCCATGTATATACTGAGGCAGTTGTGTGTTAAGTACCTTGCCCAAGCGAGAGATTGAACCAGCAACCTTTTTGGTTATGAGCCCTGCACCTTACCACTATGCCACACTGCTGCCCTTTTAATGCACTCCTCTCTCTATTACAAAGGCAAGGTAAGGATTACTGACCCAGCACAGACAGGGTGTAGATCTTGCTCTCCCGGCCTGCAGGACTGACCGCCAGGCAGGTGTACGTCCCTGAGTCCGCCGGCCTCAGCCCCATCAGCGTCAGAGCGCCTCCATCAGGAGACAAGCTGCAGCACACAAGCACAACAGCTCAAAACCTGTGGCAGGGCATTTGCAGACCAACATCAACCTGAACCCCCACGCCCCCAAAACGGTGTGGGCACCCACTGTAAATGCTGCGTGTCACTAGCATCCAGGGGTGCCCCGTTTTTCAGCCAGGACAGCTGGGGTTTTGGGGTCCCTGTCACTCGGCATTCCAGGGTCAGGTCCTCGCCGACAGGAGCGCTGATGTCAGGGGGGTGTCCTGAGTCCAGGATAGTGGGAGAAACTGAAACAGAGATAAGGGATCAGGTTAGCACAGCCCAATGCAGGAGGGAGGGTCAGAGAGCACCATCCAAACCAGGAGCTACTTAGGCATAAGCTGCATGCATATGCTATGTTAAGAGTAAGTATCACAAGGTGGTATCACAACATAAAGTGTATGTATTGCGTATCAAAATGTAAGACAGTATTTCCCAAGACCAGTCCTAGAAAGCCACCACATACTGTAAGTTGTTTTTTGCTCCAACTTTACTCTGTGTTTAATCAGGTCTGACCGAGCTTTAAACTGTCAACTCATATTTCTCTAGCCACACTTGGACTGCTTGCTGGCCACACTTGAATTTACTTTGCAAATATTCTTGTGCCCTTCCGTGAAAACAAACACATTCGAGACAAACCATATCTGTCACAAATAATCAGCAGCTTATTGTGCCAAAGTGGTGTCAATTGAAGGTCAGTTTTTCACTAACAGCCCAATCAAAACGAATTAATTGAGAAACTCAACAGTAATGTAAACCCGCAAACACAGTGGGGTCCCCCCCAGTCAAGGTTCGTACAGCAGTGGTGTAAGCGTTAAATATTATTCCACATTATATCACTGTTCTGAACCATGGTCTTAAGTAAGACTTAAGTATGTCTTATCTGTAAGTGTGGCTTAGCGTCCTGCAGTGGAACAGGGCTGGAGGAGTCAGGGTGTGGGGGGGTGGGGGGGTGGGGGGGTGTCTTTACCCTGCACCGTCAGGCTGTAGTCCTTGCGCTTCGCCCCCTCGCTGTTCTTGGCCACACAGGTGTAGGTACCGGCGTGAGAGAGCTGCAAGGGTCCGAGCTCCAACCTGCTGCCTCGCACCGACCACTGCCACTGAACGCTGGTCTCTGCGCAGGAGAGAGAGAATACAGGCACTCAACGCTGTGACACAAACCGGCAATGGACACTGCTGTGTGTGCAGGTAAAAGAGGACAAGGCGCTTAACACTGTGACCAGTGGTGTACCCCAAAATCTGTCCCCTGGCAAAGCCCAAAAGAAGCCCTTTTGCAGGTAGTATTTCTAAACTGCAGGGAAAACATTTCAATGTGTGCACTAAAGCCGACTCTTTTTCTTATTCAAAGCCGATTTGCTGCATCAGAGTGCTCTGGTTGCATTAACAATGCTTCAGGGCCCCCCTGTACCCACCCCCCCCCCCACAGTGTGTCTCTTCCACTCATCCTGTATGCCAGTGGCTGTAACACAGTCCAACACTGAGCGCTGCTCTCTGTGCAAGAGAAAGAAGACACCAGGACACCTGCAGCTGGTGCAGGATCCCTCATGGGGACCGAGTCAGTGAGAACATCTGGTGTTCTGATTCGGAATGCTTTGGAAGAGAGTATTCCAAGGCTTCCAGAACGTTAGGGATTAGCAAAGCCATTAAGTATCTTTATCACCACCCCTCCCTTAAAGAACACATTGTGCTTACTGTCGCTGTGGAATACACTTGGCAGCATAGACCGTGAGCAGAATTATGCTCAAGTTCCAGGAGCAATACAATGAAAAAGACATAATTCTCCTCAGACGCGTAAGTTTGTTATTGTTGTATTTTACAATTCACAGCGCTTCCATATAGCTGTCCACTTAAATTTTGATTGGGTGTAATTGTTTTATCATTTATGTGCAACAGAGACACAGGAACTACATGACTTTGTTCATTTGTATGTGGATTTGCTGATCTCCTGGGATTCTCTAAAACAGCCTACAGCCACCAAACTTGTTGAAGCCCCCACACTGGAATCTGTTCAATAATCTAGATACAACAATCTATGCAAATGCGGTGTAAGTAATCATATCTGTACTGATGAGGACTGCAGGCCGTTAAAATCAGAGTGCATACGACCCTCTCCCCGAGTTCCAAACCCAACAAAAAACAGTTGCAGTGTCCATTTCTCACCAATAGGGGCGCCATCTTTCATCCAGGTGATGGTGGGTGTGGGAACCCCGGTAGCCTCACAGATCAGGGTGATGTGGGAGCCCAGGGTTTGGACGAGAGCCTCTTGGAGTGGCTCATTCAGGACGGGGGGAACTGCGGAGATAACAGAAGGCCTCTTTCACCTTGTGTGGTAATCAGTGAATCACTGAGGCAGTATATTGTGATTCAGCACTCTAATAAGCAGAATCAGAATGCAATCAAAGGGCTTAAGCAGCCAGAAACCGCAGGATTGAAGGAGATGGAGTAAGGCTCACCATGGACAGTCATTCGGAAAGTCCTGTCCACCTGCCCAGCGATGTTTGACACCTTGCATGTGTAGATGCCACTGTCAGCCACCTGTGGAACAAGGTGAATTGTTATCCACGGTCAACAGGCACAGCTGGGAGCTATAAGTCCCTTTTTAGGGCACACACTGTCAAAATAACACACTGTTATTTCATTCTGCTGTTTTATCCCCTACCAGCTTCTCTGAGGTGTAAATTTGTTGTGGTTATTGTCTCACTGCGCTTATTTTAATGTTAGATGGAAGCTCACCACAGGGAAAACCAGCAGGTGCCGGTATTCACCTGAAGTGCAGCAGTGAGCTCATTGCTAATGCCTCTCATTTGGAAAAGGTGAGTCTGGCATAAACAGAGGTACCTGCACTCCCTGGATCTCCAGCAGGTGGCGCCCTATCTTCAGCCCGTTTCCCGGAGCCAGCTGCAGGCCGTTGCGGTACCATGTAACCTCGGGCTCCGGCACGCCCTCGGCCTCACATCGCAGAGACACAAATGACCCAACCTGAGGGGTCACGAACTCTGGCTCAGAGTCGGCCCGGGGCTTCAGGATGGGTGGGACTTTGGAAGAAGGAAGTGATTACATTACATTATTTGCATTCAGCTGTTATCCAGAGTGATCCAGGTTACAATTTTTTACATGTTACCCATTTATACAGCTGGATATTTACTGAGGCAATTCTGGGTTAAGTACCTTGCCCAAGGGTACAACAGCAGTGCCCCAGAAGGGAATCAAACCGGCAACCTTTTGGTTACAAGTCTTGCTCCTTACCACTATCCTACATTGATTATATGAAGAGAATGTAGTGTCACTAATGGTCTTAAAAGAGGCATGCTCTAACATTCAGAGATAAATCCTCTGTTTAATATAGGCTTCTAAGAAGGCACCAATTTGTCATTATAAAGTGACATTTCTTTTTACTGATTCAACGTAGCAAGATTTAATGCTAAAGATAATGTCTTTAACAAGAGATATGATGAAAATGTCACTGAGAGTAGTCTGTGACAGAAGGGACCTGTGAGTGTGTAGCCGTGAGTGTGTTTGGCTGGGAGTGATGTTTAAAGTGTTAGAGTGAGTCTCACCATAGACGCTGAGCTGGATGCTCCTCTGGTCCAGCCCTGCAGGGTTGGTGGCTGTGCAGACGTACTGCCCAGCGTCCTGCACTCTCGCCCGGGGAAACTGCAGCATCTGACCCCCTGCAGGCAGGAGCCCACAGTGACACACGGAATTACCGACAGATGCGCTTTCACAGAAACCAGCATTCACTGAGAGACACTTCTACAAAGACATGCTTTTAAAGAAACATTTTTATAGAAGCATGCTTTCACAGAAACACGCATTCACAAAAACATATGCATTCACAGAACTATGCCTTCTCATGCACTACCTTCACAGACAAACTCAGCTTTTCAAAATTAGACATACACACACACAAGCAGGCACACACTCACACACACACGCACACACACACACACACACGCGCGCACACACACACACCGGCTCTTACCCGGTAGGATGTGGATGCCGGTGCTGAACTGCAGGGTCTGCCCATCCTTGGTCCAGATGATGTCAGGGGGAGGGTAGGCCTGGACGTCACACAGCAGGGACACCATGTGGCCCTCTATCACGCTCATCTCTTCCTCCCTCTGTCCAACGATTCTCGGGGGAACTGCAGCAAGACGTTTCAATCACATTCCCCTTCAAACAGCCTCATTCTCTGCAGCCTAGCTACACCTTTACTAACAATTAGTTGGATATTTACTGAAGAAATTCAGATAGCGTAAACTACAGGAGTACAGTGGAAGGGCCCCACCTGAGTATAAAGCCTATAACCGCCTGGTTACATTACTGTGATTCCTTCAAACATACTAATATCATGCCCCTTACATACTATCTACTCTATAGCTGGATATTTCCTAAAGCAACTTCTTCAAGGTTAAAACAGCCTTTTCCCAGTCAAGCACAGTAACCTAATAACAACCACTACATCTCACTGTCATACCCAGGATCTCCAGTGCACAGTCACCTTTTGTTAGGGCTTCAATAATCTGAATCTGAATCTGATTCCGGATTCAAATCCGAATCCAAATCCAAATCTGAATCTGAGGGTTAGGTCGGTCTCACCTTGTACAGTCACACTGAAGAGTTTCTCCGCTGCTCCCACCTTGTTCTCTGCCACGCACAGGTATCCTGCCATGTCTGCAACCTGCACGCTGGTGATCTGGGGACAGGGGTTCGAGCAGGGGTGTCACACAGCAAAAACAGTGCCAGCACACTGTGTGCTCAACACCAGCTTTATTATTGTGGTCCGCTACCTTAGTAAACACCCTTATCCAATGTGACTTACACAGCCCACAGAAGCCACATTAAGCAGCGGTATGCAAGTCAGGTTAGGTACCTTACTCAAGGGCATAACTGCAGTGTCCCACCTGAGAATTAAGCCTGTGACCTTCACGCTGAAAGCCCAGTCATTCACATCACAGCAGACACACAATCATCTTTCCCTCTTATCTGTCTGACTTTGTGAGATTAAAACGCTCAATCCCAAATCCTCTCACTTAAAAAAATGTGAAAGGGGATATTTTTAATTCTACTGTTCGGCTATGGACCTTCTTTCTGCTTAGCAAATGTCACTGTCCTCCACACATACCTCATCATTTTTTACATTTTTGAACCAATGGCCTGCTGGTTACAAGCCCAGTTCCTAATACTGTAACCCAGTATGGGGTGTAAGACTCTAACCTCCAGCAGTTTCCCATCCTCCAGGATCTGGTAGTGTGAGCTACTGTAGAGGGGTAGGCCGTCCTTGAGCCAGGAGATTGCTGGTGCGGGGTTCCCAGACACCTCACACCTGAGCTGGACCGAAGTGTTCACCACTGCAGTGACCTCCTCCATGAACTCATCCACCTGACCCATGATGCCTGGGGGCACTGCGACACAGGAAGTGTTTCAGTGCTACTCCGATGCATAATCCAATATCCTCGTCTCCTCCACTTTCTGCTAAAAGCTAAGGCTTTGATTTTAATACCAGCTTTACATGGTCTCACTGTAACTTAGGGTGAATTTGGTATTGAGTCACGAGCTGTCATCCTGTCTGCATATTCAATCCATCGGCATTATGCATGTGCAGCTTTTTATTTTAATCTTAAAATGCAGTTGTCATTGTTTCATGTCACTATGATTCTAGCATTCTGTTATCTATTAATATAATCTTAGAAATTTCAAAGTATAATGTTGTCACCCTCTTTTCAATTTGATTCATACCATTCCACTGTTTTATTTATTTGCTTTAATTTTTTATGCTACCAAGATATCCTTTCAGTCTGTGAGAATTCTATTCTTAGGGATGCTATATTGCAGAAAATCTCACTGACTGAAACAGAAACTTGCTAAGATAATAGATAAAGACCAAACATATATATTTTTAAGGTCCACTATGTCCTGCAAGTAGATTGCTTCTTTTCTTGGGTAAATAACCAGCTTGATTTAGGGAGTGCAATGTGTGTGCTGTGTAGAGTACACCTACCCAGAACCTCCAGTTCAAAGTGCATGCGGTCCTCGCCCACCTCGTTCACTGCCTGGCATGTATACTTCCCAGCATCCTCCTTTCGGACCCGCGGGATCTGCAGAACCTGCCCTCCTGAGAACGCATCCACCAATTACTGAGCTTCAAGCAATCACTGTGCTTTAAGCCAACAGCCCATCATGTATTAAGGTTTAAGTATACAACTCACCAGTAATTCTGTTTTTTTTATTAGAGCCAAATTGCAAGCATGTAAAACACAGGATAAGTGGGGCTATGTGTTAAATCACGCAGGAATTGCAGCACACTTCCAGGCTGTGTCATGTGACAGGAAGCTGCAGGACTCACCAGGAAGCAGCACCACTCCGTCGGCAGTGGAGAGCTTGCGGCCCTGGCGGTACCAGCTGAGACGGGGCGGGGGGATGGCGTTGCTCTCGCACGACAGGGTGACGGGGTGACCCAGGACCACCTCACGCCTCTCTGTCATCTCCTCCCCCCCATTTCCTCCCTCCTCCTCCTCCTCCCCCAGCCCCCAGGCCGCTGGCCCGTTATTCACTCGGTGGAAGATAGGGGGCACTGTGGAGCACATGAGAAAAGTCAAGATAAGGGGCATGTGCATTATGAGGACACAGTGATCAGACAAACAGTGAAGCTCATTGGATCTGGGGCTTCTCGTATTCATAAACAGGGTAATTTTTATGCAGTTGGGCATGTGGAGGTTTACTTGCATGCATGTTGTATGTGTCAGCGTTATATTAAATTTGGAATGACTGAGTCTTTGAGCTGTACATATTGCTTTGCACTTACAAGTCAATCTGCGCACACATTTGTGATGTCAGCACTGTGTTTAACAGTGATGCTTGTGTGGTAAGTAGTGTCCTGTTTATGCAACTTTTCATGTCACTTTGTTATATGCAGTGTGTCACTCTGGATAAGAGCATCGGCAAAATGACAATAATGTAATTTAATGTAATGTAATATAAATTGACCCTGCAGTGATTGGATGAGAACAAAGGACAAAAAAAGCAGCAAATGAGGTCATCGACTCCCGCACGAGGACACTGACCCTGCACGGTGACGTGGAAGTCCCTCTTGTCCTCCCCGGCTGCGTTGGACACCACGCAGGTGTACTGTCCCTCGTGGGAGAGGAGGGCGTTTTCGATGCGCAGGACGTGGCCGCTGGGCCGGATCCCGACGTGAGTGTCACCGACCAGCTGCTGGAGGACAGCGGGATTCATCAGCGTTCCCGAAGGAAGCGCTTCGGAGGCGCTTAGCCTGGTTAGCACTTAGCGCTGCCCCACATCAGCTGCGTTCTCAGCTGTGTCCTGTTTTCATAGCCCGTTCTAATGCTACCCAGAATGGTGGTTTGCGTTTCAGCTGAGGGGGGTCTCGAATGCTACAAATGCTGCCGATCCTGGAAGTTCCTGAGCGATGAAACTCTATGGTAGTCCTCCCATCTGCCTATATCCCATTTGTGTCTGAACAGATGGGCGTAATCGCTCACCAAATCTGTCTCTTTGTTTGCTAGTTTATGATGGAGGCCCACATCCTGACGTTTGTGGTTTTGCTATTCCTGTTTTTGAGAAACCACAACCAAACATTGCTGCATGAATAATGATGATCATATGGAGAGCCTGCACACAGCCCAGAGGGGAAAATATGTATTTTCTTACAGTAAACTATCCATGTTGTAAGAAAGATGCTGCTACCTAGCTGGTCAACTTTGAAAGATCCTTCCTGGCTATGGTATTTTACACATGATAAACATCCCTACTTACGTCTGACTCCCCTGGGCTCCAGACCAACCTGCTATTACAGCACAGCAATACAATATCACCATACTTATACCCCTAGGGGCATTTCAGCTCCATGCTTCTGAAAATGCAGGTGGCAGGGGAATAAGAGAAAGGCATGTGAGTTTAGTGCCCGAGAGAGATCCGGGGTGATATTTTTATTTATCTATCCTGGTGTTTCTGGAATAAACTGTGGTTTCCTGCTGTTGGATTTGGACCACGAGGAGCAGAAAAGCGCGATGGATGTACTGTAGTTGGGATTCCATATGTAGAACGTGGCAACAGCAGTGCAAGATTGAATTCACATCCCTGACGGCTCGCTGCTCACGAAAGGATGTTTGATGTCTTCGAGGTTGGCCAATTATCTTTGAGCTGATGCGTGCCATTTCCTGGAGGCACCAGCATATGAATGAGACGCACGATGTGCTCTCTGTGAAGGTTTTATGGAAGTCAGTCAGGATAATCCTTTTGACCCCAAGTGACTAAAATTTCCATAAAAGCTTGTGACTTTTTTTAAGAAGAGCCTCTGCGCTCCCCAGATTTCACTCTAATCATCATCTTAATGCTCAGTGCTCAGATATTTATAGTTTCATTTCACTGTCTTCATCTTAATTATGTATAATACTCTTTTATGGTATGGAGTCATGTTACTTATGATTGTTTTAAGAAGTAATTTCGCACTGTGGTTGGCCAGCATACTCTTGCTGTGGGTAGAACTGCTCTCTAAATATCTCTCAGTAACCTCAGACGTAGCTGACCTCAGGTCAGTGGACATGCAGCAACTTCTTTGCTCACCTACCCACCCACTTCTGCAAATGAGCAGATTCATAAAGATTCAAAGGCAATCAAAGACTGACAAACACATCTGTCCATCTGTGGATCACAAATCACAGACACATAAATGCACGTGTCCACCTCTAAACCACCCATTACAGATACACAAAGCCACCTGTACATCTCCAAACCACCAATCACAGTCACACAGACCCACCTGTACACCTCTAAACCACCAATCACAGACACACAAACCCACCTGTCCACCTCTGAACCACCAATCACAGACACACAAATGCATGTGTTTACCTCTAAACCACCAATTACAGATACACAAACCCACCTGCCCATCTCTTAACCACCAATCACAGACACACAAACCACCCTGTCCACCTCTGAACCACCAATCACAGACACACAAACCCACCCATCCATCTCTGAACCACTAATCACAGACACACAAACCCACCTGTCCATCTCTGAACCACTGCGTTGTGGGCTCAGGAAAGCCCTTGGACAGACAGGACAGTGCCAATGTCCCGTTGATCCGAACTTTTGCCTCCCTGCTGCCGAAACCCACGGCTGTAGAATCGTCTGCTTCAATCTGGGGGGGCACTGAAGAGAAGACCCCATTCAGCTGTGACACCTGGCTCAGTGCGACTCAGGAGGAGCAATGCAATCCAACCGCAGTGCGATTTGGCCTTTGCTTTCAGTCCTAAATTTATGGATTTGTTGCAAGAACATCATTTTCTTTTTAATTTACTGCAGTTTGCACTGAAAATGTTAAGCATGCTGGGCAATCAAAAAGGCATGAAAGAACAGCATATAGAAAGCGTGAAAGCACAAAATGTACCCGGCTCCTAAATGGGGCTGAATATATCTCATTCCAAAAGCACTCAAATAGCTATTACACAGAATAAATTAGCACTGCTTGGAAATCATTTCCCTTCAGTCAAACAGCTCGGAAGATGGACTAAATTGCCCTGCCTTCTGCTGCATATAGCACCAATTCCGAGCAGCGCCAGGGCAGAGAGAGTGTTTTCCCATCGATAGACACGAGTGAGACTACGTAGGCCTTACCCAGCACCCTCAGCGTGTAGTGTCTGTGGGCGGTGCCGGCGGGGTTGGTGGCCCGGCAGGTGTAGACCCCCGAGTCGTCCCCCCGCGCCGCCCCCAGGTGCAGGGCCTGCCCCGCCCGGGTGTAGGTAAGACGAGCGCTGGACACGATTGGCTGGCCGTCCTTCAGCCAGGTGAGGCTGGGTGCTGGCACGCCCTCAGCGTCACAGGGCAGCACAGCGGGGAAGCCCAGAACCACCGACACCTCCGAGCTCTCGCTGCCCCGGATGGTAGGGGGTGCTAGAGGGGTGGGAGGAGGAGAGAGAGGAGAGAGAGGGGGAGGGGGGCGTAGGTAGGGTTGCATCAATGCCTGTGTGGTTTAATCAGCCATCAGATGGCAATGTAGCATAGTGGAAAGGAGCAGCACCTATAACTGAAAGGTTGCCGGTTCGATTCCCTGCTGGGGCAATGCTGTTGTACCCTTGGGCAAGGTATTTGACCAAGAATTGCCTCAGTAAATATCCAGCTGTATAAATGGGTAACATGTAAAACATTGCACCCTATGTAAGTCACCCTGGGCAAGAGCGTCTGCTAAAACGGCAATAATGTAATCAGTGTGGGGTGATTTAACCTGGGGAAAGAGTTTACCCTGCACAGTGACTCTGAACTGTCGTGTCTGGGTCCCGGCGCTGTTGCTGGCCACGCAGCGGTACAGGCCCTGGTCCCTCAGCCGGACTGACTTCACCTTGATCACCTGACCCTTCTCGGAGAACTCCACATGGGGGTCCCCGTCACGGGACAACACCCTGAGGAGATGAGAGATGATCACAAATGGTGACAAACGCACTACTGTGTGTGTGTGTGTGTGTGTGTGTGTGTGTGTGTGTATGCATGTGTATGTAGTGTGTATGTGTGTATGAGTGTGTGTATGTAGTGTGTATGTGTGTATGAGTGTGTGTATGTAGTGTGTATGTGTGTATATGAATGTGTGTTATGTGTGTGTATATGAGTGTAGGCACGGTCAGGATTCTCACTCACTCTCCATCGCGGCTCCATTCCACTCGGGGTGCTGGGCGGCCACTGACCCGGCACTGCAGCTCCACCTCCTGACCGGCCACCACGGCCAGCTCCTGCACCCCCGATGAGCCCGAGATCACAGGGGGGGCTGGGGGGCCAGCAGACAGCGGGGAAAACGAGGAGCAGACACACAGCCGGGGAAAACAGGGGAAAAGCACACAGCCGGGGAAAACAGAGGGATAGACAGACAGAAGGACAACCAGGGGGTGGAGAGACAGAAGGACAGAGGGACAGACAGACAGATGAAAGAAACAGGGGGTGGAGAGACAGGGGGATGAGTACGGCAAACAGGGAGAGCCAGAGAAAGAAGGACAAAGAAAGAGAGACACAGATGGATGTGGGAGAAATGCCAGCAACACAGAAGTGGTTTAAAGTTAAGATATGAAACTGTGTCCTATTTAGCTCTGCCAAAAAATTGAAAACTATGCGATTACATAAGAAACTGTGCTATTTCTATCCAGAAATAAATCAGTTTAATCATTGTCAAAAGTTCAAGAATAATTCCAAGCCCAGACTCCACCTGGTACCTGCAGTGTGCTTCATCTGACCTGCATTGCACCCCCCCCCCACACCCCCCCGCCCCCCCCCACCCCTTCACCAACACTCTGATATTCCGCACTGCGTGACTTTAACACACTTTACATTCCGGCCAGCATCTCAGCTTTCAGCAAACGGACTGCACGCCAAACACTCCGCATTAGCATTGAGTGAGGCAATTTAAAATGCACCCGAGTATCAGGAGGGATTGACTCTGCCCGTCAAAAAAAAAAAGGAAGCGGTTGACTTTGTGGAGGGAGAATCGTTTGACGGGGACTCTTGCTGCGCACTCTAGGGATGTATCCCTAATGGCACGGAGAGGGCGAGAGTGCCGTTTGAGGCTCACCTTGCACCACAATGTTGTAGTCCCTCCTCGCCTCACCCGCCTTATTCGACGCCCTGCAGGAGAACTGACCGGAATGCTCCGTCTGCACCCGGTAGATTCTCAGGAGTCTCTTCCCGTTCTGCAGGTAGGCCCCCGGGGAGTCAACCACCTGCGGAAAAACAAAGTCAAGCAGTCTCCGCGGCTGTGCCTGGCGGGATGGCTGAGCAGCTGCGATACTCTTGGGTGCCATTGGGTGGCACTGTGTTGCCAGAGAAATATCCAGGGCTTTCGGTTTCAAACGCCTAGAGGGACAGGTTGGAGAAAATCTGTGGCCATAATCAGTGCCAGTGGTGCCTCTGGTGGCAAAGAAAGACTGAGCGGCAGCAGCTGTTTAATCACGTAATAAGAGCATATGGGGAAGGACGAGGTTATGTTGAGGGTTGACTCTTTTCAGCCAATCAGGACACAGATGTACCCAGGGCGTTTATATAAAGAAAGAGCTGGTGGGACAGTACGCACAGGTCGACCATCTTTGCTCCAGGTGATGGCGGGAGAGGGAATCCCAAAGGCATCACAGCCCAGGCTGAGGGGCTGCCCGAGGGTGACGGTCAGATTGAGGGCCTGTCCATCATCCTGGATCTCCGGGGGAACTGAAAGAGCAACACAGGCAAAATAAAGGTAAAATCATATCATTCAGAGCCTGAAGAACTAAGAGCAGCGGGTAAAAAAAAAATGACTGTTGTGGAGAAACAAGACGAGGAGACTAAGCGAGTTTATGGCACTGTGATTAAGGAGCCTAGTGTTAAAGGAGCAGGGCTCGTTACATTACATTATATTACATTACATTACAATCATTTTGCAGATGCTCTTATACAGGGTGACTTCCAGCACAATAGAACATAAGTGTATCCATTCAAGTTGACCCAAAGGCTCTTAACCCAAAGACTGCAGGTTTACGGTAACAAAGCGGTATAGTGGGAAGGAGTAGTCTGCATTGCGCAACACTTCCCAGTTCAGTCTCCAGGTAGGGGTGGGGTGGGGGAGGGGGGTACTTAACCTGAGCTGCCTCGGCAAACATCCAGCTGTAATAATGAATGTCATGTAAGGACTGTAAACTACGTCAGAGCTCAGGGTGAGAGCGCCCGCTCAGCGAATGTAATGTATCGTTCAATTTGCAGATGGGGCACTGCCGCCGTTCCCCTGAGCGAGGTATTTATCATGACTCGCTTCAGTAAATATCCAGCTGTAAGTGGATAATCTGCAAAACGTGAGCTATTTAAGATTAAGTCTGGATGAGGGCTTCCACCGGATAAATAAATAAATAAAAACATAATTGCTCACAGATTCCAGATGGTCCAATGAGTGCTTTCATCATGGTAACACTAGCTGTGACATTATCTCATTTGTTTTATCCATTATCCATGAAGTATAAAAGCAATGGCAGGGGGTGGGAAGACACATGACCAAATGTCATGGTGAAAGAGAAGCCATTTTTAATGAAGTGCTTGGCAGATGTGCAGTCCGTGGGGGCTAGACACTGGCAAATAGACATCGACTGAAGAGGGCGGGAGGGGGCGTGTCTCACCGTTTACTTTCAGCTTGGTCTTCCTCTCCACAGAACCCGCCTCATTGGTCGCCACGCATTTGAAGTCCCCACTGTGACTGGCAGACGAGGAGCCAATCACAAGGGACCCATCCTTGGAGAAGGAGACCCCGAGTCCTGATTGGTCAGGATGAATTTCCAGGCCGTTCCTAAACCAGCGCACCTTTGGAGGGGGCGAGCCTGCAGGGGAGGTGGGCGGGGGTGGGATGGGGTCAGGGTGGGTTTGGGGTGGGGTAGTTGGGTGAGAAGAGAGACGTGAGGTCCGACGGCACTGATCTGAGGTCAGTTCCGCAGCTCTCTTTATTGATCGCTGCTGACAGAGGCAGAAGCAGAGCTGTAGGAATAGCTTCTCGGCAGTTTGCCCAGAACAGGAAAGCAGGTCCTTCATTTATCTGCCGCACCACGGAACGCTGTGGGGGAAAAAAATTGCCATATCGTGTTTGGGGGGGGGGGCGTATCTGCTGCTACGCCGCAATATTTCAAGGTCAGGGATACGGCGCGCCGACGCCAAACACAACACGTCAGAGAAAGACGCGAAAGCCCCGGCATCGGGGAGGAAATTTACGGCGAGAACAGAAGCCCCAAGTCCAGAGCGCAGGGGAACGGCACGGAGGGGCCTGGCAGCTCAGAAAGCCTTGAAGTGCGCTTTCAGGCACCCGAGGAGCCCAAAAACAGATGTTCCCCTCAACCTTTACTGGGTAACAAACTTTCAGAGGGCACCCCCCCCCCCTCCCCCTCCTCCTTTTAGCTTTTACAACCGACTCCAAAAGCGCTTTCAGCCAATTAGCCGTCCGCTGGGGGAGATCAGAGCGGCGCATCCCAGCCTCTCTCGCTGTTTACTGAGCTGCAGCGGATCTAAACAGCAGAGAGCAGAGAGAGAGATGGGTGGAAAATGAGCGAGCATCGCGCTCCCTGTTCCAAAAAAGCCGAACTCGAGAGACCCGGCGGAAGCTGAATGCAGCTTCCACTGGGTCCCGTGCTGAACAGATGTTTACAGTTTAAAATACTTACCCCGAATTTATTATCTTGCTGGCTAAGAGGAAAATATGCTACGGAATGATATAAAAACAAGACCCAATTTTTTTTTTTTTTTGTAAAAAGGCCACATCTGTTTGTCATGGTTGATTAAGTTTTCCTCTCATTATCTGTTCAATAACTTAATGACACAAGTGGCATAGTGCTACGGGAAACACAATGTGTTGTTCTTATAATGTAGTTAATAATTTTTCTCAGGGTGATGGCAGGACCTTGGCAGAATACATTCGCCATAATACAGGCTCTGCATTTAATAAAGTAATCCACCGCAAAATCAATTCCGCGGATGACAAAAACCTTGGGAAAAGGCTCGGTCTGATGCACTGCGCATTACCAATCTGGCCTACAGAGGGCGCTGCCTTGGATTGCGCTTGGTGCGGCCAAGTGAACACTCTCCCTTGGGCTCATCTCCACTTCCTCGAGGAAACGAAGAGAGATGAGTTCAGGTTCCAGGGAGATAAGCATGCTAAATGATAGCAAAGCGCTGATGGCTTTTCCAGAGAGCGGCCCCTGAGAGATTCAATCAAGAAGAAGGCCCACAAATTCACCTTAGAGCGCGGTGACCACGGGAGCTCCATTACTAAAATAAATCTGGCACCACCAGAGGGGGGCTAGGGGGGGGTGTGGGGGGAATTTGTGGAACCTTCGTCTGTGTACATGCTTCACACATCTTAGGCATGCCCCGAAACACGGAGCCTCTCCGAGAGGCGTGTACCGGCCCCGCTGCTGCTCCAGACATCTCAGAACATTACCCACGATGCACTGCAGCGGCGGTCTGTAATTAGCATTCCCTTCCCAGCAGGCACCCTCACTGTGGAAACCAGATGTGGCCCGGGACGCAGCAGACAGAATGATGTTCCAGCTGTTGCACAGCAGAACAACCTTCCCCCCATCCCCCAATCCTCCACCCCCCACCCCCAAACGCACACACCTCCTAAAACATGCCCTGTCGCCATGGTAGATTTCCGTCAAAACACCTCCTATTTACATACCATGTCGGAGAATTAGCCATGCATGTGCATACACCACATACAAGCAAACACACCCACACACACACCACATACAAACACATGGACACAGAAACATAAACACACACAGAGCAAACGATCCAAACAAACACACACAAACGCACGTTGCACACACACACACATGCGCGCACACACACTCTGCACGTTCACTCCAAGCCCTAGATGCGTGGGTGTTCGACTTAATTCCCTTCCTGTCAATCTTTAATAAAACCCCAGCAATTAACGTCCCCTGTAAGGTTAAGTGAAGCCAATGAAGAGGCATTGTGGTAGTAGAAACACAAACACATCATGACTACTTGTAGCTTAAACGAGCACAGTGAAAGACAGTACAGAGACGGGAACACAGATTCAATGGCTTTCAGGACCCGAAAACTTAGGAAGGGACAGAACTGCACCGTTATGTACTCAGAATCAGTAAACAGGAACATCCGCCAAGGGAATCAGAATCTTGTTCTCGAAGAACAGCATCTCCTCCAAGGATATTCGAGAGAATCACTGGCACCTCCTGCTCTGCTCAAACAATTCAGTTTGCTGTGCACCAGCGTAACCTTGTGTTCTCGGCAATCGTGACAGGATTATTTTTGTGTGTGATTATGTTTTTTCATCAGTACACGGCGCTTGCCCTAGCTCAAGGAGACGGAACAGGGATTGCATGCAAATGTGTGACAAACCCACAACACTACTGAGTGAGTTTTTTATTATTATTTTCAACACGATACACAACAGTATAGCACATATTCTTGTCTAAAACTTTCCCTAAAGAGAGCGAAGTACAAATATTTAATGCTATTTCAGAGTGCTTCTATGCTTTCAACTGACCATTTTTGTTTGAAAGAATCTCATAAATAAAGCGAAGGAAAAAAATGCAAAGGACCTCTGATGTAATTTGAACGGTGTGTCTGGAGTCTGCTGCTTCTACTATCTCTAACCTCAACACTCAAAGACCTCCCTAGCTACCAACACCACCACAGAGTCAGAATTGCTTTATCTCCACATACCTTCAGCCGGGCAGGGAATCGCCACCTTGTCATTGGCTACTCTCTCCATGATGTCATCGCCAGGATCAGCAAAGAAGGGGGCCTCTGTCAACAACAGGGAAAAAATCACGTGGTGAGGCTCGCTGCTCGCCGTGGCAGGCCCTCTCACGCTGGGCCTCTGAGGCTCTGACCCGTCAATCAGTCAACAGAACACCCCCCCCAAAGTCGAGAAAGCACTCTACGCGTGGGCCTACAATTAATCTGTTACAGCCGAGGGCGGAAGTCGGAGGACAAGTTCAAACGCTAAAGAGGGGCGAGTGTGGACACAGATGGATGAATGATTAGGTAGAGAGGCCATTCTCAGATTCCCTTGGTAAATCTGTGCGGCCGGCACGGCAATTTATGCACATAGAGGTGAAGAGAAGTATGGGGGCAAAGAAGGTCAAGAAAAGCCAATCTGTAGTGGCTGTTGTACACCCACTCACCCAACACTTCCAGGACTGTTTCCATGCTGTCCTGCCCGGCGCTGTTCTCCGCCACACATTTGTAAGCCCCCCCGTCAGAATGGCTGACCCCCACAATTCGGAGCTCCCCGCCCCCCTTCAGATGCGTCCCGTTGTGGTACCAGCTGATCTGAGGGGCAGGCTCTCCCTGTACCGTACAGGGTACGGTCACAGTCTGACCAATCACTGCCTTCAGCAGCGGGGGCGTGGCCTGAATTCTGGGCTGGGCTGGAAGAAACAGAACAGGTGATTAGGTTAGGTACCTTAGGTCATGAAACTGTATTTACTGCACACAATAAAATGTGCACTCCTGCTGTACGTAATGTTTGCTCAGCTCTGAGCACCAGCTACGCTCAGACACCACGTCAAAACGTCTGAGATATTACAAATGATAGAGGAGAAGAAGGCACACACAGCCATCTTCTCCGGGGCTATTTTTAACTTTTGAAATTCAATTAAATTTTACTTTCCAAAACTCTGTCTGCATTAAAAAAGGGTACCCAGCGGATATCTTTGCAATTACAACCAAACAGCATGACATGCAGTAGATCTTCATTACCCCAATAATCCAGCCGACAGTCTCTGAGCACACAGAGGGTACAGCGTTCCTGACATTCAAATCCAGCATTAAGGCAGACATATATATGTTCCTGACCATGTTTCGGTATAACAGCCTTATTCATAACATTTACCATGCTAACTAATGTTATTATAGAAAATGATATACTGTATATTTCTAATGTATAATATCAGCATGTAGCAGTGCCTACAGTTCTCAGTTGATATTAATCTGTACCGCAGGTGTACCTTGTGCTTGTAAACTGTAGGTGACGGACACGTTCCCGGCCGGGTTTGAAGCAGAGCAGGTGTAGTGTTTGCTGTCTATCAGTCGCACATCACTGATCCTCAGAGACCCAGAGGGCAACACGCTGAACCTGGGTCAGCGAGAGAGAGGAAACGCGGTACAGATCAATGGGAGTCGTATGAAAACAGCCGTTCTGTGGTCAGCGGGAGCGGAATGCGTGAGTGGAGGGTGGCTGGAAACGATGCCTGGACATGTGGGTTTAATCCAGGCTGTGGTAGCAGTCGAGCCCTGTCGTCTCCTGGAGGAGGGGTCCCAGTGGAGCTTGGGGTGCGGGCGGCACACCTCATTTAAAACCTAAACGAACGATTCAGTGGCGGTGCCTCTTTGGAAGGCCCTCTCAGCCAATGAGCCACGGCTTGTAACCAAAAGGTTGCTGGTTCAATTCCCTGCTGGGGCACTGCTGTTTTGCCCTTGGGCAAGGTACTTAACCCAGAATTGCCTCAGTAAATATCCAGCTGTATAAATGGCTAACATGTTAACAATGAGCTGGCCCTGTGAGTGCAAACGCCACACGAGGACAGGAAATGGCAGAAAGCACAGACCCGTTCATCTTCCTGGCCCTGACCGTGGGTGTGGTCTGACAGGGACAGATTGAGCCAATCAGTGACATGACACCAGGGTCGTGGCTCTGCAGCTGTGATTGGCCTGCTGTCATCCCGGGGGGCCTGGGGGGCGGGATTACATCATCAGCTGGGGTGGATGGCTCAGGCTGTGCAGGGTTGACCAATTTCCCTCTGTACAATCGGCTTCCTTTGGCCTGATTGCCTCTGGAGGAATGGGGGGGTGTGGGAGCTGGGGGAGGGGGGGGGGGTTATACATATTCCTGTAAATTGAGGTGGCCGCCAGAAAACATGACGAAAGAAGTTCTGAGGAAAGCAGTGGAGCATTTCCCCACAGCCTCAGTGAATCACGCGACCCCACCCACCCACGCACATGATCCCACCCCACACGACTCCGCCCACATGACCACCCGCCCTCCCGGGACGTCTGCCCAAGCGTTTCTGTGGAAGTGTGCTATCCTCATCACGCCGGGCCGATAAAAAACTCAACCTGCTGTGTTTTACGGCGGACTCTCCCCAGGGGAGACTGAAATTTCACTCTGCTTCTGTCTTTTTTTTCCTTCCACGCGTGCTACCGCGACCCCCCCCCCCCCCCCCCCCCCCAACCTGTTTTGCAGGTGACCTCTCTCCTATGGCCAGGGGGGCCCCAGAAGCGAGCCAGCCTTGCTCCGCCATCCCATAATTTATGCATCGCCAATGGTGGCGCGACATGCATCTGTCACAGTACTCCCCCGCACAACCCCCCACCTCTTCCAGTGACAGATGTTGGAACCATTGCCACAAGCTTCCTGCTCCCCCCTCCGCCCCACTGCATCGCCCAAAATCGGGACAGGGCCACCACGTAGGTGGCCCCCTCCGGTGAGCCAGTCGCTGCCCGATGGCCACAGAGAGACGCAGCTCAGAGACGCATCTGGGAGCAGATATTCCTCCTCACAGAAGTGGGTCCATATGCCCAGAACCATCTTGGCGCTAACGTTACAGGATCTGCCTCTTCAAAAGCTAATGACTAAATTGGGATCAGCCACTAATAGCCGTTTCCTCTTTGCACTGGTTAAATCAAAGGCCCTTGTAAAAACGCAGTGGAACAGACAGTCGTCCTGGGCAACATAATGACTCGGAATGGTGTAATGAACACACATGTTCAGTTGTTCTCATTCCATTGTGATGCGTGAGACCGGCGGTCTGTGATGTCATTGCTGCTTACCAGGCAGAGATTGGAGGGATGGAGTGGCCATCCCTGCTCCATGTGACAAGCGGGGAGGGACTTCCCTCCACCTCGCAGGGTAGAATGACCTCTGACCCCACCTCAGCAACCATTTTAATTGGCTGTTCTTCACCACTCCTTCCCACAATTCTTGGCTTCGCTGGTGAGAGGAGAAACATGAGAGGACTATCAACAAGGATTTTACACATTATCATTTATAGGACACCTATGGCTGTACCCTGAATTAACTATACTTATATTCCATGAGTAATTATGCTTGAACATGCTTATCTAACTGAGGCTTGAAACAGCAGTGTACCAGCAGTGTGACATAGTGGTAAGGAGCAGGGCATGAAACCGAAGGGTTGCTGATTTGATTCCCTGCTGGAACACTGCTGCTGCACCCTTGGGCAAGGTACTTAACCCAGAATTGCCTCAGTAAATATCCAGCTGTACAAATGGAAATGATTATAACCTTCTGAAGTTGCTCTAGATAAACGAATCTGCTCAACGACAATGATGTAATGTAATGAAATGAATATGATGTTTTATGGAAAGCGATTAGTTAGACGTATAAAAAATAAATATTAGAGGACAGTGGTTTTCCTCTTCATTGAAAGATCACAGAGGGAGCTCTTTCCTCACTGGCTGTCTGACCCCGACGATGAAAGGCGGGTCTTACTGTTGACGCTGAGCTGTATCTCCCGGCTGGCGTAGCCCACGGGACTGGTGGCCGTGCAGATATAGACGCCCGCATCCTCTGCAGAGGGGCTGGGGAAGTACAGCTGACCCTCCGGGCCCTGCTGGGGGGACGCTCTGTCCCGGGACAGGGGCTCCCTTCCCTGGAACAAAAAGCCGAGCGGCACGCGGCTCAGATGCACATCACCGAGAACAGAGAGTGAGGTCAAGGGTGCAGCGCGCTCTATCTGCTGCGACCTCCTGTGATTCCCCCGCGTTAGCGAGCGCCTGCTTCCCTCTTCGCCTTTAAGAGGGAAGATGGCTTTAGCAGACCCACTTTCATGCGACAATATCCATGCGGACCCAGCTGACAATGCATGAGATTGATGGGTTGGGGGAAAGTAACAAACTCAAAGCTAGGATGGGTACATCTGCTAAATGTTTACAATTCGGTTACATTAGTTTAAAGGGTGATTCAGGAGCGTAACAAAACATATCAAATGGACTGCATTCCTTCTTTGCCAGGCTTCACAAAACAATACTCTTAACGCTTAATATTATTCACAAGGCCATTTGTCAACGTTTTTTATTGTTATTATTATTTGCTAGACGGAGCCAAAATCTTCATTAGCACAATGAGGGTTCCCAGCAACACATCAGTCATCCAACCTTGGACCAGGTGATGGTTGGCTTGGGCACTCCAGTGGAGTCACATGACAGAGCGATGGCCACGCCCTCGTTGGTGATGTAATGGAATTGACCAGGGTTTATCTCAGGGGGAACTGTGGAGAGAGGATGAGAGTAAACACATGTCCTAAAATTGTCACCAAACATAATTCTGACTCTTCAGGTGAGAAAAAAAAATTCATTTCTTAATCAGAACACAAAATATCTCAAATTGAAATCTGTTCAACTTCTGGTTCATCTAAAAACTAAATATTTATCCATGCATCCAAGTGTGAATTAGCTGTTGTCAGGCAACGCAAATGTGATCGATTTCTGCGCAGTGAAGTGGGTGCTCACTGTGTTACTGAATCCTCTCTTATCAGTAGAAAAGTGCACTCTGCAACTCATTTATCTATTCCTCAATAGAGTGAGCAGCTAGTCTCTCTCACCATGGACCTCCAGGGTCACTGATATGTTCATGGACCCCGCCACGTTAATGGCAGTGCAGACATATTTCCCAGCATCCTCTGACACAACCCTGTCGACATACAGGCTGCCGTCACTCCGCAGGAAGGTCCGGGAGTTCATCTGGACCTGTGGAAGAAGGAGATCATCTCTCATCTGGGAAGACCTCCCGACCATCTGTGGCTACTTTCTAAATCAATATCAAAAATTTAAAAAAGGGACAGATTGTTCTTACTGGTTTTCCATTATGTGTCCAATGTCTGTCTGGAAGAGGGATTCCATCCAGTAGCATGCAAGGAATGGTAAGGGACTGACCAATCACAGTGGTGAGCACTGGGGCACCTTGAGCCAAAAGAGGAGGCTCTGTGGACAGAGAAAGAGAGGATAGGGTTACCCCTGTGTGGAAAGGGACTTTATGTGGGCTTTTAAAATCATAAAATCACAGCACCAGATGGCCAAACAGGAGAGGCGTCAAAGCATCCCTGCCACTTCAGAGTTCCCTGATGTATTCCGATACCAGGTGCTCCTCATTGCCAGGATGAGAAAACAAGCTCACAGGCCGAGCTCACAGGCCGAGCTCTCCTTCGATGAGGAAGATACTGACCCAGGCCGGAGACCGCAACTCGTGCCTCGGTTCTGATGGACCCCAACCGGTTTTGGGCTTCGCAGACGTATACTCCTTCGTCGTCCAGCCACGCACCTGCAGAGAAATTCACGGCGGCTCAGTCCAGAGGGAGGAGACGCGGTTCACCTGGTCTCTTAATCCGTGCCAGGTGAGCGCAGGCCCATCTGTGGTGATACGATCCCAGGTGGACCAGGTATGGAACCTCACTTCTCCATGCAAATGCAATCGCTCCAATAAAAATATTACGGCCTACTGCATAAAAGTTTTAAGACTCTGAACTTTGAACAGCAGTCCTGCTCTCTCCAACAGGCGAACCCTGGCCCTGCACCCCGCCCGGGTCTGTACGTGGCCTCTTCCCTATCTGAGAGGGGAAAGCATGCCTCCGTTAGCTGTCCAGAGGCGCATATTTTCCAAATCCTCCCCGGGGGCGGATGGTGAGGTATCTCTAGTATTCTCTGTAAAAATGTCCTCTTTAATGTTGCCAGGAGAGATTTACTGAGCTCGAAACTGAGAGCGGCATAAACTGTGAGAAGAAGCTCGGCTTCTTCGCATCTGATAACCCAACCCAACTGCTGTTGTACTTATCCCACAATTGCCTCAGTAAATATCCAGCTGTATAAATAGATAAAATTGTAACCTATGTAAATTGCTCCGGATAAGAGCATCTGCTAAATGACAATAATGTAATAAAGCACATAATAGTAATGTATGTATACAAATGGTGATAATGTAATGTAGTGACATCTGCAGAAGTCTGCGGCCAGCATGCCCGGAGGCGGGTTGCAATGGCTGATGGGAAGTGGCGGGGAGGACGTGACTCACTCTGGATCAGAAGAGCTCCTGACCCGAGCTGCAGGGTGCCAGTGTGACCGTTGGGCACGGCGTAGACCGGCTGCCCGTCCTTCCGGTGCCAGGTGATGGTGGGGGGAGGGACACCGCGTGCGGCACAGGGCAATGTGACATTCTCCCCAACGTTGGCGGTGACGTCACTCGGGGTAACGGAGAACTGGGGGGGCACTGGGTGGGGGAGAGAATGACACAAGTGGAGTTTGGACACAGTGAGGTCTGCAGCACCAGCCTCTAATTGAATACAACCAGACAGCCTCAATTCATCTCCTGTAACATATCCTGATTGACCTACAGCACCAGTCAAAAGGCTGGATAACCTGATTAAGATAATGGGAAACGTGCACTCAAAGACAATTTGATCTAAAGACTTACGCTCAAATGCTTGCAATTTCTTCCTTAGACAAATATAAATATTGAAGTTGATGCCTAGGTATGAATTTCTTTAAAAAAAAATCATTAATTTTTTAAAAATGTTTTTGGCTATTTTGAAGAATCTAAAATATAAGATTGTTTTGATTTGTTTATAACACTTTTTTTGGTCACTGCATAATTCCATTTGTGTTATTTCATTGTTTTTATGTCTTTACTATTATTGTAAAATGTGTAAAAACAAGTAAAAGCAAATGCAGAAAAATGTTTCCACACTTTTGGAAGGGTAATGTATATTACTCAGGAAGGCCTTCAAACGGTTTCACTGCAGCTGTTGGTTAATGTCAAACTGCATGCATCGCATAATGAAGGCGTGATACTGAAAAGCACAGCCTGTGGCTCCGGGCTGCACTGACCTCCGACCTCCAGGGTGACCGTGGCAGACGACGAGCCGGCCGAGCTGCTGGCCACACAGCTGAACTCCCCCCCATCCCTCTCCTGCACCCCCCGAATGTGCAGCGTCCCGCGATGGGGGTCCTGCTCGGCAAAGGGCAGCGTCGCCACCTGCAGATCACCTGGGCGCACACACACACACACACACACATGCACACACACACACACACACACACACACACATACGCACTCTGTTCAACATCCCCGCTCTCTCCAATGAGCACAGACCAGAAACTGCATGGCCTTTAAGGCAGCTCTTCATTTCAGTGATGATGCACACATTGGCTGTGCTGGTGCATATAATGTGTCTGCATACGCTTCAACATGGGGGTCCGTTACCTTTCAGCCATTTGACCAGAGGAAGTGGATCCCCAGTAGCTTTGCACTCTAACATGGCGTCACCCCCGGCAACAGCCAACACAGTCTGCCTTGTGGCTGAAATGCTGGGAGGCTCTGTGGAATGGGGTCAGGGGTAAAAAGATTAGGGTGAATTTCCTGCTCCGCTGAGCTCTCTCCAGACCCAGAGAGTCTTTACTGCATGGAGAAGGCATAGTCGGTCCCACATTGCAGCCCAACAGCTGTAATAATAGCACAACCTGAATGGAAATGTATATTTAAAGCCATAAACTCAGTGGGACGGGTAAAGCCGGTAAAAATAGACGCTGCTGCTGTCATTACACACCCCGTGTGTGCCGGGAGGGGGCATAGCCAGACAGGAAAGTGGGTAGTGCATCTCTACCCAGCCTCCTGGCCTGAGGCTGGTCATATTGGGGCGGCAGTGTAGCATAGTGGTTAAGGAGCAGGACTCATAACCTAAAGGTTGCCGGTTCGATCCCCGCTGGGACGCTGCTGCTGTACCCTTGGGCAAGGTACTTAACCCACAATTGCCTCAGTAAATATCCAGCTGTATAAATGGATAACATTGTAAAGAACTGTAACCTATGTAAGTCGCTTTGGATAAAAGCGTCTGCTAAATGAATAAATGTAAATGTAAATGTAATATTGACAGCATTAAAAACAACACCCCCCCCGAACCCCCCCCCCCAAATGCGAGAGTGTAAGGAAACACGGTTGCCCTCTGGCAGAAGGCTGTCATTTCCCATCAGTACGGGGACAGGTGTCACTCCGATGACTGACAGGGAGGCTATAAACTAAAAAAACTGAGGCTCTCCAGCGCCACCGACACTGAGAGGAAGCCGTCCGCTTCAGAGAGCAGACAGCGAAATTTGCTGCTGTCAATCAAGCCCCGTCTCTCCCCAGCTGTCCGCGAGCCCAGGCCTGTCCGTCACCCACCTGCGTAGCGCAGAGACACCGACTGGGCGGCAGTTCCGGCCCCGTTGGACGCCAGGCATGTGTAGTTCCCAGCATCCTCTGGGACGGCCTCTCTGATGGTCAGCGCTCCGTGTTTAGAAACAGTCACTCTGGGCGGGATTAAGGGAGGCATGCTTAGCAGGGCGATGATAACTGGCATGCAAATAAGTATGTGCTGCCTTGAAGCGTGAAAATAAAGATTTCCTAGTGCTGTCCTCAATGCAGGCCTATACGCAGTGCTTTGGTACAGTTCTATCTCCTGGAAGCAGATTTTAAAAATTCTGATTATAAAAAGAATCTGCATTACACTTTAATAATATGTTGAATAAGACATACTAATAATACATATTTTAATAATACAGTCTGTTAAACATGGAACCTTATATTATATATCCACTTTTGCTGCCAAGTGTCTGCCAGGTGATTAAATGTTAGTGACACTAAATTTGTGGAACCCCCTTAGGTAGGATCTGAGGGTGAATGCTGAATCGGACATGCATAGCTGCATATTTTCATAGGGGTGTCTCTAAACTCAGATGAGAGTGACACTGGGGTACAGATGGATGTCCTGTACCTGCGTCTGCTCGTCAGAAAGAGGTTTTCGTGGCTCCAGAAGACCTGCGGAGGTGGGGACCCGGTTGCAGAGCAGGTGATGTGGACCTCTGCCCCCCGGGAGAAGGTCTGGGTTCGAGGGGTAACCACCACAGATGGAGCCTCTGCAGGAAAAGGGACCCCGCTGTGACTGGTGACTCAGCACCATCGCAGTTAAATGCAGTTACTGACAAATGCCTAGAGCAGGCTCACGCAGCTGTTCCTTTGGACAGCAGGGCTCATATCAAGGTGACTCCCCCCATGAATCTCCCTTGTGAATCTCACCTGTGAATCTTGCCAATGAATCTCCACAGTGAATCTCATCCATGAATCTCCCCCTTGAATCTCCCCTGTGAATATCCCTGTCAATCTCCTCCACGAATCTCCCCCATGAATCTCCCCCATGAATCTCCCCCATGAATCCTCCCCATGAATCTAGCCAATGACTCTCGCCTGTTAATCTCCCTTCTCAATCTCCCCCACGAATCTCTGATCACATCCGCTCCCACATGTTCACCACACGTCCAATCATTTCAATACCTGCATGTGTACAATGGTACAGCAATTTTCTTCAACCGGAACTAATTTTCCTGATTTTAAACACACTTTGGCTTCCAGCTCTTTGAGACAAGAAGGAGGGAAGAAGATCACTCCACTAACTGAATTAAGAATCTATAATAGACACCAGATGCCCCTGCGCCTCAAAAATCACATACACACACACGCATGCAAGTCCAACTCTCTCCACTGAGTGCAAAGGGTGAAGCATGCGTGCGGATACACCCCTTGCAACAATAAATTGAAAATGACAATTTCACGAGTAACCACAACAGAATGAAGTCATATTCATTTACAGAAAGCAAGGGACAGGAGGCACAGGCTACATATGGAGATAGGAATCCAATTGATATGAAAGGGCTGCAGCAATAAAGAGCTCATTCTCATTGAAAGAAAAAAAGAGCCGCCATGCTTTAAATAAAGATTTGAGTTCACTTCCTCTCTGTTTCTGTGGTCTGTGGGATGATGTCATGTCTTTAGCATGATGTCATGTCTTTAGCATGATGTCATGTCTTTAGCATGCTGTGAACGTGATGGGGAGCGCGTCGGCAGACCGCCAGCGGGAAGATGCGAGGTTGCGGTTACACAGCGATGCCAGCGCCCTGGCGTGCGACCGCCGCGTGATGGGACAGGTGAGGGTTACCTGGGACCTGCAGCCAGACGGTGGCCCGCGTCTCCCCCTCCGAGTTGGACGCCACGCACTGGTACTCCCCCGCATCCTGGGGCCGGACGCCGTCGATCTCCAGGGATGAGTTACGCAGCACCCTCACTCGCCCCGCCCGGGCCGCCAGGCCCCGCCCCTCCCGACGCCACGTCAGGTTGTGCCGCATGGAGCCCTCCACCTGGCAGGTGAGCACGGCCACGCCCCCCGGGGGCGAGGTCACGTTCTGCGGAGGCCTGAGAGCTGGGGGGGGCTCTGTCGCCGAGCAACAGCGAGGGGGGGAAGATGTATTTAATGGCATAATCAAAAACCAGCCAAAACCTCCATAAAAAGCCAAGACTCTTTGTATTTCAAATGGATGAGTGAATGTGCTAAATAATTTAGCTGTTTGATTCACAATAATGGCATGTACTGTTGCCCTGGCTTTTATGGTGAAATGTGAATGCGAATGGTGATTGTGCCAAATGTTCTGGACATGCTGTGCCTTGCTGGGTAGAACAAAGGCCGATCTGTGTACACCTGCTTTGCAAGTCACTAAGATAATAGCGTCTGGCGACTGACACAATGTAAAATGTAAATGTGTGGGTGTATTGTACGTGCCTTTGTGTATGTGTGTGTGTGTGTGTGTGTGTCTGTGTGTGTGTGCGTGTGCGTGTGTGTCTGTGTGTGTGTCTGTGTCTGTGTGTGTGTCTGTGTCTGTGTGTGTGTGTCTGTGTGTGTGTACGTGTGCGTGTGCGTGTGTGTGTGTGTGTGTGAGTGACCTCTGACCTCTGACAGTCAGCTGTGTTTGAGCTCTCCCCAGTCCTGCGCTGCTCTGAGCCACACACTCGTACTGGCCCTCATCCTCGGCCGAGGCGTGTGGGATTTCCCATGATGCTCTGGAAGAGGACCTGAAACAAAGACAGACATACATATGCATGCAGTCAAAGACGAGGAGGAGTGGAAGAAATCCATGAACCACAGAGAGCTCAGTCCTTCTTGCATTCTCCAGCACAGCTACAGTTAGAAGCCAACTTCTACTCACTGATATGTTTTTTAATTTAAAAAATATACTTTTTGAAAACAGGACTTATGAATAGAAAAGTTATCTAGTTATATCATCTACAGCCCTCATAATCCTATAAGAAATTACATTTTCACAAAGCCATATATACAGTTGATACATTGACAATATCCTTTGATAGGACTGAAAATCTAATGGATTTGCAAGTGTTGTGGAACATAATTGAATTTGAAATTGGATTAGTCTCATGGACTTTACTGAAGCTTTCTGGCAATCAGGAAATTATTCATTGCTCAGTATCATGAGCTAATTTGTTCTGTTGCTTAGGAATAAAATCACAGTTTCTCAAAGAAAAAAACAACCCACTGGAAGAGCTGCTCCTCCCCAAGTGTGACTCCGCCCCTGGTGAATCTCAGCCTGTAAGGCACATCACTCTCCACGGAACAGCCAATCACAACGGACTGCATGTAGAAGCCCTTTGTTGTACTGGCCATGCTCACTACTGGGGCATCTGTGTGAGGAACAGAAATCCAGCAGTAGGTGTGAGAACCACTGAACTTGGCACCTTAAATTCGGACAGAAGGGACTGCGGGAGGTGGAGCAAGGGGGGGCGGGGATCAAGGGCACTTGCCTGGGATGACGTTGGTGTAGGAGACGCTGGACAGTCGCTGGAATCGGTATCCATCGGCATCCTTCCCTGACACTTTCAGGAAGAAGCTTTGGGACGGGGTGCGGAATTCAGGGACGGTCCAGAGGCCGCGGCTGCCCTGGTCCCGGGGCAGGGGGACGGGGAGGGTGCGTAGGGAGCGCCCGGAGGCCGAAACCAGATCCACCTGATTCAGCTGCCCGGGGGGGTGCAGCCCTGTGCATTTCAGCAGGACATGGGCCGGGACACCTTCAGCCAGCGGGGAGAGGGGGTGTTACACAGAACAGTACACACACACTCACATATACACACACACACACACATAACAGTTGCCAGTAATGTGTGCGCAGTTGTTTTGCGTGAATGTGTTCACTGAAGGACCTCTTGTCCTTTAACCTTCAGTCTGATTAACTGTAATTGTCATTGCCTTTAATTGTGTGAATGTGTCAGACTAGCCACGGGTTAATGAGCCTCACCTGCCTAATTAAAGGCTCTTCAGATACAGATCTCAGCAGAGCAGCTGTTTGCTGCCGCTGTGAACTGGCTCAGGCTGCGTTGCAGTTTTATAATAAATTATTTGCTTTTGTACATTTTCGCCTTTTGCTCATTTTGTGTGGCCATGTGTGATGCATCAGTCAGCACTGTAACACAGTGACACACACATCAGCCAAAGAGGGCGGTACCTTGAATGGGCCGCTCCCTGGTGTGGTTGAACTCGGTCACCGGCAGGCTGGAAAATCCGGCCCGGAAGTCCAGACTGCTGACCCCCGTGACCCTGAGTGTGTGGCGTCCGCTGCAGCCCACCTGGACAGAGAGGAGGGGCTTAATCTGGCCAGCCAATCAGAAACACACCAACATGCAGACAACAAAGTAGGCACAAAGCTGGCTCCTCTACAGCTGCACAGCCTTTTCCCTGTGTGTCACAGAGAGACGTGTCATATTCGTCTTCGGGAGAGCTGATTTCTGCCAGTCAGTCATGGACTGATAATCTCATCGTATTGCAGTGTAGCATAGCGGTTAACGGAGCAGGACTCATAACCTAAAGGTTCCCGGTTTGATTCCCCAGTGGAACGCTGCTGCTGTATCCTTGGGCAAGGTGTTTAACCCACAACTGCCTCAGTATATATCCAGCTGTATAAATGGATAACATTGTTAAAAAAAACTGCAATCGACGTAAGTCGTTGTGGATAAGAGCATCTGCTAAATGCCAACAGTGTAATGTAATGGATTAAATCCGTGCATAATATCTACGGCCATTATGCAGGTCTGATGATGAGAGTACCTTCAGAGTCCAGGCTCCAGGTCGGGGATACTTCAGATTAACCACACGGGCAGAGTTTGGGATATTCAGAAGTTCCTTTAGTCCCTGCGCTTCTCCAACACTGCGACCTACATGGCAAAAACATTCAGAGATATCCTTTTAGAAAGGGAAGTGCTTTCCACACAAAGAAAACAGACAGCTATGCTGTCAGAAAAGCTTGTGCTTCCCACAGACAGATAGTGCATAGAGCTATGGTTCAACTAAAGGCTGTTTTCTACACAAACACACAGCCATGCCTATAGCAAGGGATGTGCTTTCCACACAGAGCTATGCTTTTAGAAGGTATTGTGCTTTCCACAGACAGACAGCAGAACACTACAGTTTTACTAAGGGATGTGCTTTCCACACAGAGCTATGCTTTTAGAAGGTATTGTGCTTTCCACAGACAGACAAGCAGAACACTACAGTTTTACTAAGGGATGTGCTTTCCACACACTGTAAACACACAGAGCTACGCTCTCACAAAGGGATGTTTTCCACACGCAGAAAACACACAGGCACCCTGCCATCATGGATATACTGTACAGCAGTTTTCAATGTGTAGCCTTTCAGCAGATGACGTGCAAAAAAATGAAAAATGTATCCTGCCCGGATACATGGTGCCGGCTCCAGCAAACACACACACACACACACACACACACATACACACACACACTACACGCACAGACACACACATACACACATACACACGCGCACACACACACACACGTGCGCACACACACACACACACACACACACACACAGCCTTGGGACGACACACATTAGACACGCAGCATACCGAAAGGATCTTTCAGCTCAATCTGCGGGGCGGGGCCGCTGAGGGACACTGTCACTTCCTTCAGACTGGGATCAAAGGGCACCTCCCACTGGTTCTCCTGTGCGCTGTCATGGTTGGAGGACAGCAGGTGGACCTTCATGGCCTGGACCGTCTCCTCCACCCACTTCAGGACCTGCCAGGAGTCAGGGGGAGGACATGTCCTTAGATGGACCAGAGTGGATGGAGCAAGCTGCCAAATGGCTGAGATAGCAGGGTCTGGGATCCCTCAAAACCCTCACTAACGTCCGCCATCCACAGAGACCAGTGACCAATAAGAGAGGGCCGAGAGGAAGGGTGGCCTTTAGCTGGCTTGCGCTCCTTACTAGAGCCATCTGCTCTTTGGTGTCTGGCTGTTCTTTCTTTGCTGAGACGTCTCCCGACGGACGGCTGCTCGTGCTACGGTAAACAAAAGGGAAAAAGAAACGGCTCAACTGTCACAGAGAGATGGTCTCTCACATTGCTTCCTGTGCACTTACGCCTAAATTCCCTAAAGTGCCTTCCATTCAGAGGAGGCTCACTGCTCGTCAGGGAAGCTAGGACTCCTCGCCAACTCCTCTACATCAAGGGGGAGATATTTCAGTCGCTCTCAGCTCTAGAGGCGGTGAGGAAGGGTTAAGGTTTCGTGTTAATCATGCCGGGAGCCGCTCCGTATTATTCACAAGTTTAATATGCAGAATCAATTATAGAAATGAATGGCTAAACCTCTCTCTTTATGCTATCTGTCAAATTGGTTTGCTTAAAATAGCAGCAGTGGTGTGAGAGAGGAGTCAGGCTGTATGCTTTCGGGCTGAAGAAGCTGTTCTGAATGCGGGGAAATGAGCCGGTTATCAGCTCAGAAGTGACCAAAACCCCTTCCATCCGAGACTGAAATTACCAGAGACCATCTTCAATCCCCAGGGCATGACACCGTCCACATTATTTAACAACTGAATAAGAATTTCCCCAATGACTGTAATTATTCCTTGGATGCTGGAGTAAAATTGGTTAGAATACCTGAAACCATCATGCTGATGCAACCCTAATGATAATATCAGATTAAATACAGAAAATTGTTCCCATGCAGTCAAATTCTGGTGTAGGCTCCAACTATTGTGTGAAACGCAAGTTAAAAAGAGACGCAGATCTCGGTTAATTTTACAATTTACTTCATGAACATTATGGCTGAATAATCAGTCCTGCTATGAACTACCTCAGAAGCAGCTGTCCTCTTGTGGACCTACAGTACTTCTCCAGACCTCCGGCTTGAAAGTTAGTATTTTTGTTGCTCTGGCAACACAGACAAAAGACCCTGCTTGGGTCCATGGAGAGAGAGATGAGGGGGCAGGTTAACACATCGTAATAGGTTTAAGAACAACACAGTAAATTTGAGCGGCCTGAGGCCTTTGACAATTCAATACCGCTGGTCTCCCGTCTCCGAGTCCCTGGCCCTGTACTTGCTGATAGCAGCTGAGTCTCCTCTCTCTCCGCCTGCAGCTGGAAGCAGCTGTGGGGTCTGCATCATGTGCAGGGATCCCCACAGGGGGACGGAGAGCTGCTTTCCAGTGACCTACATCTGCCTCGGACTGGGGCGGGGTTCTGCGCCGGCGTCCGGGCGGGATAAGACCCAGAACTCCTGGAGGAGCGGAACCGCTTGGTGCTTGGTCTGGTGGAGCGCCACGGGCGTGCCTCGCGGAACAGGGGGTGCTCTGTTCTCGTTCCTGTGCCCCACGGCAGGAGGGGGGGGGATCTCCAGAGGGGAGAAGAACTGAGGAGCCGCGGGTCTCTGAGCTCCCAATGGCGGGAGCATGCTCGAACCGGGGGCCCCCGAGATACAGGAAGCTTCATCGCTCACTGTTCTCAGAACAGCGCGGGTGGGGAACCGGGTGGGGAGCCAGGTGGGGGGAGGGGGGGGGTCAGATGAGGCTAAGCTGACATCCTTTCATCCCTCGCTCCGAGACTCTCTCTCGTGGGAAACACCTCACCGGCCCCCTCCTGTTCCTGCTCGACAGCTCCAGACAGGCTGACCGATTGTCCTGCACGCAGTTGCTTGGGTTCTGCGGATGTGTTTGCAGAGAGGGGTCGGCTACCCCACTCCAGGGGTTAACACACCGTTGCCACTGCATCCAGCAGGGGAATGGTGAGCCCGGAACCTGCCTATTAAGGTGTAATCAGGACCAGATGGGATCTCCCCCCCACCCTACCACCACCACCAACCCCCACCTCTTCCTTTTCTTTCAAACAGGAACGTCAAAACACCTGCCTCGGCTTTTTCCTGCGACAGTGCGTTGAGTTTTACCACATCTGCCTTCCTCTCTCTCTCTCTATCTCTCGCTCGCTCTCTCTCTCTCTGTCTCTCTCTCTCTCCATCTCCCTCTCTCTCTCTCTCTCTCTCTCTCTCTCACTCTCCCTCTCCCTCTCTCTCTCTCTCTCTCTCTCTCTCTCTCTGTCTCTGTCTCTCTCTCTCTCTCTCTCTCCCTCTCTCTCTCTCTCTCTCTCTCTCTCTCTTTCTCTCTGTCTCACTCTCTCTCTCTCTCTCTCTGTCTCTGAGGGTCTGAGTGGCTCCACACAAGCCCGCGTTGTTCTGCCGTGGCAGGAACACCACACAGGACACAGGCTACAACAATTCCCCATCCTCTGCTCACAGGCGTACCTGCTGGGCCGGCCGGATGAGGGAACCACAGAGGCAACCTTAGCCTTGTCTCTTCTGTGACACACTTCTGCTCACCCACATTGAGCTCCCCTGACTCCCTACCCACGTACTGAACATGTTTAAATAAAAAATATAGATATTTTATTTTAATTGACTTAATTTTATTTTTAAAATGATTTTGCATTTGGCATTTTGTAGCTCAGTCATTGCTTTGGATTGTGCTGTATTTGGGATTGGGGTAACATGGGGTAATATCCATACTCAGTACTGAAGCACTCCAGTGAAATAGGGGACAGTTAGGAGAAGAAAGGATTGGCCAGATTAGCTTCCATTGCCCAAGCATCCCATTGAAAATCCACATAAGTCTCCTAACCTGCACAAACAAAGCAAAACAAAAGACCCAAAACCCTACCATTTTTTTTTCTTTTTTTTTTTAAAGGTCTAAGGGTTTATTGTTCGGCTGCCTGGCTGATTGGAGCCGGGTCGCGGTCTCTCCTTTTTTAGGTGTGTCACACAGTAGAGCCACAGTGGGGCTGTTGTGTGCAGAATTGGCCCAGGTTTCAGGGAGCAGCTGTGCTAGAGGGGAACGCTGTAATTGATCATATCCGGAGTTTACACAATAAAATAAGCACTCCATTCTTTCTTTCAGTGCTGCCCCCGAGATCACAAAGTGCTGTGTGTGTTTGATTTGGCTCCAGAGCATTAAACTCGCATTAGAACAGAAGGTATCGGTTAGATTGTGTATATTCATGAGGTTACTCTTCTGCGTTTGGGGGAACTCAATTACCTAATTCTGTAACCCGCCTCGCAGGAACTGTTTTACACCAGTATAAATAATCCAAACTCATATTATGCACTCTGTCAAATCAGGCATCCAACACGTCAAACAAAAAACGTTGTGAATTGTGCTTAACAATGCAACATCACGTACAGTACCCCAATATTGGCCCACAGAACAATGCCTCACAAACAACGCTAATCCAAAATAGACGTGTCAGTCTTGAGCACAGGAGGCCACTTCCGCCAGGGGCAGAAGTGACAGACAGCTGAGGCTCCTTCTGTGAGGATTTCTCTCTGTCACAGGTGAGAAACTTGTCTCTCTCTCTCTCTTGTCTGGGCCAAGGCTTTGACCCTGAGCTACATCAACAGCTGATCGAATTAGCAGGTGTTAATAGCCTTTGGCTCAACAAAGGAAGACATGCGCTCGCAAGTATTCAGACACTCAAACTCATACATACACATACACACGCACGCGCGCACGCATGTCTGCAAACACATTCACACACTCACAAACAGACACACACACACACACACACACACACACACACACACACACACCCATCCACCCACACAGACGCCTGCAAACTGCCGGATGCCCACTTCAGAGGTTAAGAGGGTCATGTCTCTGTGATTGGTGTTCTCTGGTTTTCCTGGCCATCAGAGACTCCCTCACTGACACTGAGGATACCAGCGTCTGCCCCTGCCCCCCCATCTCCCTCTCCCTCTCCCTCTCCCTCTCCCTCTTTCTCTCTCTGTCTCAGAGGAAGCGCTGCCCTCTTTCATGTCTCTGCCTGACTTATGGAGCCCAGTTGACTTTGGCTTCAGGAACTTGGAACCCAGTCAACTCTCGGAATGAATGATAATGAAACAGCTCATACCAACTGCTTACATTTCATTTGATTTATCTCTCTTTTTCACTTTATATTTAAGGAGGAAAAACTATTAAACTGCACAGCTCTTAATTGCGATGCTCAAAGAACTGGTTTCTCTTTTCTTTTGTGTTCTGGGGAAACCCAACCGTAGCTGTTACCACAGTGTCAGAATTGGATCAGCCATGAAGTCTGCCAGGAAAGAACACTATTATTTTAACTGTCTGACAATCTTTGCTCCTTACTGCCACACCTTTGACCGACTGTAATTTCCTGTACATTTGTTGTAAAGATGTTGGGGCAGGGAAGTAAACAATGTCTGAGAAAAAGAGTGCATATTTGTGTGTGTGTCAATGTGGTGGTGTGCATGTATGTGTGTGTATGTGAATGGTTATGTACATGTGTGCATGACCATGTATGTGTGTGTGTCTGTGTGTGTGTGTTGAGTGCCGTGCACATGTACATGCAGTGTGAGCATGTACACCTGTGTGTGAGCAAGTGTGCGTGCATAGCATATTTGTGTGACTGTGACTAAACATTCTATTGACCTCTTGAGCTCTTCACATCTCACCTCGTTGACCTGTTGTTTGTCCAGGTGAAATATCTGCCCAGAGCTGGTGGCAGCAATTTCCTCGTAGACTTTATATCCAGGCTGGGAACGGTCACCACAGTCGCCTGTCAGAACAAACACCACCTGGGGATAGGGGCAAAAGATAATGACACTGAACAGCAATGTGCAAGGTACTCCATCTGACCTGCTCAGGTAAATATCCAACCAGTATATACGACTCATATATAAATACTAGTTATGAAAAGTGTTTCCCTGGAAAGGGGTTTCTGCTGATCAAATAATAGCATGCAGAAAGTATTTACTGAAGGGAACTGTTGAAGGTATTTACTGTTAATTAAGCAACATTATGTTAATATGATATAATAACAATATAATAACAGCAATAATAATAATTATAGCACTACATATTGCTCTGCCACACTCTTACTTTGCTCCCGGGGAAACACGGAGGTAAGCAGGTAAACTATTGGACGGAGACGGGACAGGTGTGCCTCACTGCCGTACCTGTGACTGGCGAAGCTGCACCAGCTGAAGTACATCCTGTTTGAGGCGATAATCCTTCGCCCTGGCATCCGTGAAGACGTAGATGAAGGACCCCGGCAGGGACACCTCCAGAGCCTTCTTGATGGCCCCTATGCTCATCTCGGGACAGTCCCCACCCCCCTGCAAGACGGACACGCACACATGTCAGACCCATCGGCACCTCTCTGAGCCACACTGTGTACATGTGCAACCCCGGGGTGTGACGCTCGGGTCCTGGAGGCCCTGTACGTATGGCATGTTGATTCTTGCTCCAGCTGCTGCGCTTAAATTCGTGGATCAGTCCCATCACACACTTGGTTCTGTATTTCATGATTAAGGGACACACCAGCGCTTAAGATGGCAGATGTGACCTGAGCTCTGTCTTTCACTCTGCCGTGAATATCTTACCGAGGCACGTCTGTTAAGCTCACAGGTGTGAAAGAGCCGTGACGGACGGAATCCATCATACACATACAGCTCTCCAGGAAGTGAGCTCCACGCCTCTGACCTAAGGTGAAAGGCCATCGGCAGGGGTCACTTTACGAGCATCCACCACTGAGTCATGAAGCTTCTGGGAAGAGGTGGAGGGACAGTTCCGCGGGCTGCGAACACTCCTGTCCTCTCTCTGAGGCAGCGGAACATGCTAAACACATTAACTTCAGATTCATTTATGGGAAATCAAAGAGGGAAAGTAGAAACCCTCCAGGGCATTCGACTGCCTCCGTCTGGGCCTCACACTCTATAAACAACCAGCCATACTCAAAGCATAACTCAACCGCAAACTTATAAATTTATCTGCAGCACTTCACCCTCAAAAAAAGGAGGAATCCACACCAAAGAGCCCTTATTTTATTTTTATTAAGCAATAAAACAAGCTCATTTTAGGCTATTTCATGGTTCTATAACCAGTTCCACAAGAAACTAAACGTATCTACAAACCCCCAAAATTGTTCCATCTGAACTGAACAACCTCACTGAGCATGCTGGGAAGTGGAGGCGGAGAAGAGTGATGACTCAATGGTGGCTGGATTACTTTCCGTTTCATCTGAAATCCTATGACGTACTACCATCCCTGTAAAAAAATTGCATCATTGGTTCAGGACAGCCATCTCAAGAGCCAGTCTCCTGCTGAGATTGTGAAAATGGGGCCTTTCGCTGAAATCGCGCATCTATACGACTGTTTGCAGGCGGGCAGTGTAACACACAGACATCGGAGCGAGCACAAACTGAGGAATAAAAAGGACAGCTGAAGGATGAGGTTTGCTTCACTTTATTTGGATGCCCACTAATCTGCAACTGAACGAACATCTTGCCAATAAATTTGTTTTGTGGTTTTTATTGTAGCTTTACGGTTTCATGCTCTCAGATGCAACCAAGGATGAAATGAGAGGTTCATGCAGATATGTGGACACTTAAATCTTTGAGGAGAAGATGACCTATCGGTGACTGCCACCTCATCATGAGTCAGGTCCCCCCCCCCCCCTTCCCTGTGTGACTCATACATAGGATAGAGAGAGCTGGTAGACCCACACAGAAACCTACAGACAGTCGACATGAATCATCTTCCATGAAGAACACAAAGCCTGCCTGGAAATCTCCACTCCAAAACAGACATAATCGAGGCATCTCAACAAAGAAAATGACGTTATCCACAGATTACTTACCCTGCATCTCGTTAAAGGAGCCTCAGTGTATTTATGTGAACCCTTAGCTGTCAACCAGTCCTTGAGAGTGATATCACAGATACTCTAGATATGATATTCAACTCCCTGTGCTTCACAAAGCTCTGTCTTCACTATTGTGAAAGCTATAAGCATCCTGATTTGCTAGCTCATTATGAACATTCTTGAAGGGGCATGGTCAAAAATAGAACATCCATCACCACCATAGTAACACACACAGCACTGGAACCTCCTGTTACCCTCTCTAATGAGGAAAAAGGAGGATAGAAGGAACTCAGGAGCTGAATATCTGGTCACTACATAGAATATCTGTGGACATAGATATCGGATGCTGTCCCCCCACACAAACCTGCACAAACAGCTCCTGGAGATCATGCTGGAACTTCTTCGGGTCAGTGGTGATGGACACCGGGCCAATATCTGCAACAGGGAAAAGCATCAAAGTTCCTTCATCGAGACCTCCCCGTCAGCTGAATCAGGCTGCCGGTGGAAGACTTGCGGGGTTGTCAGGCGACAGTATCCTGAACGCCGGCGCGGGAGAGGTCTCCGGAGGGCAGACATGTGGTAGAGGGATTGTTGACAAAAATAAAGGACGTGTAGGCAAAAAGGAAATGAGGGACAGGTTAATTTCATTACCATAACGCACATGCAGTGGCGTATTCCCTGTTGCTATGATACCAGGACAGACTTATTTGTGTTATCATTATAGCATCGTTTAGTTTGGTACAGTTTAACTCAGTTCAGCTGTTCCACATTACGATTATAAAAGAACACTACAATGACACAAATTGCCTCAAATTATGGTTGAATCACCATTATCTTTCCATCTTGTGCAGCTCCATCCACACACCCCCACTCCACCCCTCCCCAGTTAATCTCACTGACACCGATTTTGCAGAAGATATGAAATGCTTCTAAAAAAAGAATGTTCACTTAAACAGGATGTGCACTTAAACCAGGATGCCCTATAAAGAGAGTATGTGTTTGCTGCATAACATGCCTTTTTAAAATAAATAAAACTTATGTATGTAAAGGGAATGAACGTTTCTGACACATGTATGCACAAGGCAGAATATGGAGGACAACGGCAAGGATCATTCGAGGTCACTTTCATGACCTAGCTGCATATTTAGGAGCCAACCTGAATCCAGCAAGGGGTGGTGAGTGGCACCAACTCCTCCTTCCAACCCCACCCTGCACCTCACCAGTGCCCGCCCCCCCCCCCAACCCCCGCACCTCACCAGCACATGTCAGCGTCCTGTCTCCTTCAGCCAGCCTTGGACACATGTGGTGACAACCAGCTGCTTGACTGAGATAAGTATGCAGGGACCTTAGGGAGGAGTCTGGCTTGTCACCTTTTTATCAATTATGTAATAAAAAACGCCCGTTGCATGCTAACTGAGCAGCACCTGCTTTGATTGCTTAATCTTTGAGCATACATTATCTCGGTTCAGAGTACTGTTGTCACAGGACCTGTTTTTGGGCTCTGCAAACCGCCGCTGTGCGAGGCTGTCCCTACAGTGGTCCAACCTGTGGTTTCAACCTGAGGTCTCTATCCCACCCCAAAAATCATCCACTCCAATCAACCACTCTCTGCTCCTCTCTGCTTCTCTCACACCACCACAAGGAGAGGACCAGCCCTGTCTGTCCAACTCAGCCAATTCCTGTTGCTCTCCATCCCCCTTCCCCACACAAGTGCCAGAGCAGGTTCCCACCATGCAAAGCTCTTTTAAACTACATGGCCGCTTTCATTAATTCATACGGTCAATATCTAATATTTACACAAGCAGACCGAGGGGTCGGTGCATCATTGATCGTCCGGCACGGACACCGTGACGAAAAAAGACAACGCATTCAATCACCGGAGGGGCTTATTGCCGTGGTCAGCACTTCCATGCCGTGCTGCTGTCTCGCGCTCGGAGCTGGGTGCATGTCAGGTCTCTGCACGGACGTTCACTCCGTCCCCGGGCTCCGCCGGCGCTCGTTTGGACTCTCCGGGAGACGGATCGAAGGAGAGGTAAACAGTGAGCAGGGCGGCGAGGATGTATGGATCGCCGCGCTGAAGGTCTCTCCCCTCGGGGAGGTGAAATTGGCTCGGGTCTGGAGGAGGTGCGTGCGGAGGCGGCTGTGGGCTGCGGTGATGAATGCACTGAGTGACACTCGAATTACTGCACCGGTGTTGGCGAATTGGCCTTTTATTACAAACATTAATAATGCGGGGCTTGACGTGTGGCACACTCATGACACCGCTCCACTTTGTCTCTGTCTCTCCCTCTCTCGCTCTCTGTCTCCCTCTCCTTCAATCTCTCTGTCTCTCTCCCTCTCCTGCTCTCTGTCTTTCTTTCTCTGTTTCTCCCTCTCTTGCTGGCTTTCCCTCTGTCTTGGTCTCCCTTTCTGCCTTTCTGTCTCTCTCTGTCTCTTACGCACTATCTCCCTCTTTCAGTCTCTCTCTCTGTCTCTCACTGGCTTTCACTTTCTGTCTCTCTCTGTCTCTTCTTCTTTCAGTTGCTCTTTCTGTTTTCTTCTCCCTGTCTTCCTCTCTGTCTGTCTGTCTACCTCCCTCTTTCAGTCCCTCTCTCTCTCTCTCTCTCTCTTCCTCTTTCAGCCACTCTCCCATCTCCCTCTTTCAGTCAATCTGTCTCTTCCTATCTGTCTCTCTCCCTGTCTCCCTCTCTCCCTGTCTCTCTCTCTCCCTGTCTCCCTCTCTCCCTGTCCCTCAGCTTTGGCTGCCTGTAAAACGCTGACCCTGTCACTCCATTGTCTGTCACAGAATTCCTCTGCAGCTTCAGTGCTTTACAAGGTCCCCAAGGGCGCGTCTCACTCAACATGGGAAAGCCTTCAAACCCCCCCCCCCCCACACACACACACACCATCCCCCTCTTCCTGGCCCATGTCTCTTCACCTCGTGTGGTAATGAGCACTGCCTGCTTTTTCCCAGAGGGTAGGATGAGGGTGATGAGGGGTAATTACATTCAGCCAGACAGCATATGCTACCAATCATCCCTGGAACAACCCCCCCTTGCCCCCACCCCACCCCATCCCCCCCACGGCCCCCAATCCAAGCACTCGTTCTCCAGTGTTCAAACCCACGGCTGTCTCCACTGGAGAAGAGTTACCGGTGGGAGATGGATCTATCTTGAGCTTACATCTCAGACCAACTGTCTAGCCTCGTCCTGTCATTGTGTAACTGACACAAAGCATTACATTATTCGAGTGCTGATATTTCAGAATGAAATACGATTTTGGTTACATTATTATGGTATTCCTGAAGAAATTCTGTAAACAAGTACTAATAGGTAATTCCCCTCCGAGTAGTTTGTACGCTTGAGTTGACGTTTCAGACGTATATTGGACTCGCCAGCGTAGTTACCCTACTTCATGGCGTACAGAAACGTGTGACTCTTTTAGCCTAATACACGGAGTGTGGGTCTTTTTACCAATGCAGTCAGCGGCTTTTTATAGGGCAAAGGAACAGGTCCCATAAAGAACGAGAAAATATTTATTTTATAAAGGGAAATAAATGCATCCATTACATAATGTTGTCATGTAATCTAAAAAAAAGTGTGGGAGACGAAGCGCGGCCAGCTAAGATAAAAGTTTCAGGGTTGACATCACTTGGTCGAGGTGTGTTCAGCAGAACTGCGGGCACGAACACATTCCAGCGCTATAGCGATATCTGGCGGTAAACGTCATTAGCACACTGCATTGTAATTACAGTATTTGACAAAAGGGGTGAATGTTACAATAGACAGATCTATTCACGATTAGAAATGCGTGTATTTACACTCCTCGATTGACTAATGTTTTTAGTAATAACCTGAATATTTGCAAATTTGCAAAAAAAAAAAAAGTTTGGACTGTGGTCATTTTCAGTCAAACCACGGTAAAACTTATTAACTGCCCTTCGTGCCATCATAGCCAGTTGCGCGGACGTGTGGGTACCCATCGCTTTCCTTACCTGGGTCATGGAACGGGACGAGAACAAAGTTTTTTATGGCTCTCGTTCTCCGGCTCAGGGTTCTTTCCAAGATCCGAGAAGCGCCATCTATCACCTGTTTGAGGTCGTCGTACATGGAGCCGGTAACATCGAACACAAAGGCCAGAGTGGATGCACTGTCGCTAAAGCCCGTGTCTTCGTCCACCCTGGGTAAGGCAAGGAGTTTTTGTGCACAAACCAACAGCGCAAAGGCGCAGCACTTTATCCAGATACCGGTCATTTTTTTAATTTAACAGGATGCAACGTTTAATAAAATGAACAACCAAAAGTTCAGTACATGGTTACTATATCCTTAGCGCAATGGCGCGTGTGAGGGACAATCTCCGAAAATTCCTTAAAACAATGCAAGCACCTTCAACCAGTGAGGTCCAGCAAACAATTTGTAACGGCACGCAACTTTCGTGCTTTTATCCACAACAAAGAAAATATGGTCCACGGGCATGACGTCAAACGGGACAACTAATGAAAGAAGTTTCAGTTCCCGGTGATCACAGAACAAGTCCTCTTCTGGTCCATGTGTCCGAATGCGCAACTGAGGGTTGGGGGAAAGGGGAGGAAGAGCCCTCTCACTGTTAACTCCCCTTGAGAAATTGTAAACTGAACTTTGAAACGGGGGCGGAGGAGGGTGTTAAAAGGGGGTCCTGAGCAGTTTCACTCCGATTTTTTTCGGTGTGAGTGTGCGTGTGTGTGTAACTTGACCCGTCTGTGACTCGGAGCTCCAACCTCACCCCCACACTCCTTAACTGCATATGCTACTAGTCTTTAGAACCCAGTTCAGCGCCTGCGTACAGAAACAAGCAAAAGCAAACGCATTTGTGATTTTTTTTGTCTTTGCGAAATTCTTTCGAGGAGAAAAAGTCGTCAGGAACAAGTCCCTATTGATATGTCCTTACTAACTTATTAATATATGCTCAGCTGACAAACTTCTAATTTTATACAGATATTATCGGGAACCAGCAATCCCCGCGTGGATGAATGGGATGAAGGACTGACATCACAGAAGAGTATTGCCAGATGGTTTTTAAAAGGAAACGCGCCGGAAGCACAAAGTTCCACCTCTCCTTTATTTAGATAAAATATTGCTGTATATCAGTCGGTGCATCGTTAACAATACATGCAATAATGAACCCTTTATCGGTATTATAATTGCCTTTTCTTTTTGCTTTGTTTTACTTGTTCACTTTATTTTGGACAGCACACCCGCAAAAGCGACACGTACATGCAACTCAAATCGAGACACGACATATCAGACACTCGACAACAAAGCTGATAATAGGATATAACTATACAGGAAAAGGAAAAGGGCCGTTCCAGAATGCAAACACTTCAGTCACCCAAAAACGACAGGCTTGTTTCAGTCCTCAACAAAAAAGATGTTTTCTCTGAGAACAACAAAATATGTGGCTGTGTCAGAATTGTTTCGGTTATCTCCTTCAATGAAATAACAGGGGGAAACGAGAAAAAAACCAACATTGGCTTGTTGACCCCATTCTAGGTTCAGCCGAAGAATGCAAGATAGAGTGATCACCACTCTTCAAATTCAAATCGACACATCTTTGGCAGCGAGAATTCTAAAGCCGGATGGCTGATCAGTGAGGGTCCACGCTTACATAATACTATACCATGAAATTACCAGCTATTTGGTACATAAAATACATAAAAAGTGTAGACCTCAACACTCGGACAAAAATAACAATGCAAAGCTCGGTTTGAAAGTTTAACAGCGCTCCTGACAGCTGTTTCCCACACCCACTTTATTTCTGTCCGACAATGACTGGCAGACTCGAACTGCCCTGCTATTCTCGTACGAAGCGCACAGGGGAATTCACACTCGGGTCATCTCGCTGTGCTGGTGCCCCACTGCCCCCGACACGGACAAAATCCACATCTTACTTCCTCCGAGGGGATAAAACGGACGGCGCGCAAGTTCTGCTGCATTAACCACGGGAGACTCGGCTGTGGTGTGTCTCTCTCCACCGCCTGCTTTCCGCCTGCACGGGAGGCATTGGGGGAAAGGAATGACCAGTTTACACCACGTACCGGGACATCAGAGCAGACAGGATTTTTCACTGAACACTATTGTGTCATCATGTTAAGTGCCCTTTCTTTCATCGCTATACCTTTTCATGGCTTCAATGCTCTGTCTACTTGTCAGTGAAGGAACCCCAATAATATTCTACCCAATGTGGAGGAATTCATATTTCATCGGGAGTGTAAAAGCTCAAATTTATCATCAACAGAAAGTCAAAGGGAATGTGTCTGGCTCTCAGTCTTATGACCACTTAAAGCAGAGACTTAATATAATTGTGTACTTAGTCTCACATCAGCTTTCCAATTCAACTTCTGTTGCCACTTTGGCAAAACACTCCCTGCAGCCTGATGGATTGGAGACACAGATTTAGATTTATTTCCCTCGATCTGAACATCCCAGACTCACATTACTGTGGCAAACAGAGGGGCGTAACAGCTGCCTGGAACGAAAGGCGTCTTTACTGCGATGGGCGACAGGAGCCTTCCTCCAGCGGGGCTATCTCCCTGCAGCTAAACCGGATCACGAATCAGAGACGGGTGGAGTGAGGAAGAGAGGAACAGCGGGGCTAGCAAACCCAGGGAAGTCCTTCCCCATGAGCAGATCCTCCTTCCAGCCCTATGGAAGAAGACCTGAGGATGTCCATCTCTGTCAGTGGCTGTCTATCTCCTGCAGGCGGGGTGGTCTGGGTGAGATAAGGTTACAGCTGGACAGTGGCATGGGGCCTAATGGCTCTCCTGTGTTGTTGAGGAGTGGGTGGGCTCTGCTGTGAAAGCAGATTTAGACAATGGTGTTAAAACTGTCAGTAAATTCCACTCACTTCCTCAGGCTTGTTAGTTCTCCAGGCTGCTAGTTACACTCTGGCTCAGGTTTACTCTAACCACAAAACACTTTGCCCTTAATCTCAAAAAGATCATTTAGCAGTACATTTTTTTTTCAGTTTCACAAACTGAAACTTTGTTTACTTAAGGGAGAATGAGAAATCAGGTTATGTCAGAAACAAACTAAAGTGACTCTTGCTTGAATTTGCGAGGCCAACAGCGCACTGTGGTTAGATTGAATCCGCGCCTGTTTCTCGGTCAGGTGATTCTCTTCGGGAGAGCCACGGGACCGGCCGCTGGAATCCCTCACCGATTTCAAACGTCAACACAAACCAAACGCAAATCACGTCGGGCAGGAAACGTGGACAGCGTGCACCTGCAGCTCGGGAAAGACTGTAGGCAAGAGCTTCCTTCAAAGCTGCAATAAAGAAGCGTCTCCAGACACCCGCTAAACACAGAGCACTTCTGTTCAGAATGCGCAGGGCCAGACCGAGTGCACTTTGGCGATTCATTTTTTAAAATGGAGCAGACAGCCCGAGACTGATGCCCTCTGGACTCTCACGATCGGCCATAAAACCGTTTGTAAAATATGGGGGAGCATAATGAATACTTCAGCAGAGAGACGGACCAAACTTGCGCTGGAAAAAAAAAAAAAAAACAGAGTCTGGGGGGGACCCTGCTCTTTGGACATGTTTCAAAGACCTCATTACTTTCTGTCTCTCTTCTGAAAATAAATAAGGTTTACACAACAGTCCCAGCAACACTGGTGCTAACATTCAAAGAAATGTCAGTCAAATGTGTCTGTTGAGGGGTGAAAATAAAAAGTCAAAACTGCATCCTGCAAATGCGTTTTATTTCTCTGCAGCAGAAGCAGCAAGGTTGGAAGCAAGTGTCCTGCGACCTACACGGCAATTCAGATATCAATTACGGGAACCTGGACAGAGAGAAAAAGGTTCTTCCGCTGACCCCCGTCACTCCAAAGAGCTTTAATTAACGGGGCCTGCGAAAAGCCACAAGCGTGTCGACGCTTCTCAGGAGCCTGACGGAGCGACAACAAAAAGCCGTCTTTACACACACACACACACAGGGTAATGGCTTTGTTTGACAGGAAGTCACCACACTGAGACAACAGTAAAAGACAGGGCAGAGCAATTCATGGTACGTTCCCAGCCGTCCCGGCTTTTTTAAAACAGAGAGGAATCCGTTTCCCTTTCAATCTCTGAATACAACGCCTTGCGTCATACAGAGATGGAGTCCCCAAACAACAGACCTCGAGACTGTGGAGTGGCTCCATTATGCCCTCCTCCGCAAAGCACTCAGAACAGGACATGCAGTGAAGCTGGTCGTCAAAAATAACACACATACAAGTAGCTTGTTTTTGGGTAAGAAAATGGCATGAATTACTCTATGGCCTTGAATTACTGTATGGCCTTTCGTTAGCAAATTGTACTGACGATGCTGTGTAGCTAATGTCACTCGAGGGTGTGGATTTGACACATTTTGGGTGGATAGTGCTCGTTGGTGCAAGCAAGTAATGGAATACACACAGACTACACCATGGAGACGTGTACTGTACCATAAAACATGTTAAATTAATACACACGAGCCCTTCCTGGTTGTGTTCCTCATGTCTCGACAGTAGCCAAGGATAGCACTCCTTTTAAAACACGTAACACGTGGATGCTTTCATTCAGTAGAAAAGAAAAAAAGAAAGTATAAATAACACTTAGTTTCATTCTACGCCAATGCACAACACTGTCACAACAACCTCAACAATGCAGCATATTCAAATATTAAAAGCCGATATATACAGAAACAAGGTTGTTTTTTTTCCCCCTCTTTTTCTTCAAAACACTCCAGAAGAGAACCGGTGCCATCTGGCTAGCGTTTCCAGAAGCTTGTTCCCCCTCAGGCGGCCATGTTCCCCCGGTCAGCTGAACCATGCACACAGAACAGACAGGTGGCGTTCTCGAGTCTCTCAGTTCAGTCCACGACCACCATGTCTGCAAATCTGAGCGGGAGAGAATTCAATTCAAGTTCCTCTTTCTCTCCCTCTTCATCCGTTATCCTTAAGAAGAAGTGCTCCAGACTGTCCCCACTGATAGGGTACTGTCTCTCACAGGGGGCTTGACTGTTTTTGGGTGATGATGGAGATGAGTGATTGACAACGGAGGCCCCCCCATACCCCTCGTCCACTTCCACGATCACAACCCCCCCACCATTCCCCACCCCATCTCCGTCCAGGCAGAGGGGCCAGGGAGACGTTGGCTTTTTCCGAGAACAGGTGTAATGGCACTGGATCGAACACCCCTGGGTACCTGTGAGGAGGGGAGAGGAAGCACAGGTTCGAGTGAGACGCCGCCACCGCCTCCGTGGCTGCGCTGGCCCCCGCGCCAGCCCGAGGGACACACTCGACACCTCTTCAATCACCGCTTGAATCGTGGCCGGCCCCACGGAGGCGCGGCCGGGGGGACGGGTTTAATGAGGTCACGCACACTTCAGAGAGAGCGGGCCGGAGAGGAGCGCTGAGGGAGAGAAGCGGCTCTCCTCTGAGCCTCATCCCTCACTCCCTCCTTCAGCACGGCCCCTGATTGCCAGCAATCAGCAGAGAGGAGCTGAATAATTTATGAGGGAGCTGAGGAAATGCTCCTGGCTAACAAGGGCCCCCTGGCATTATGTGCGGATCATTGTGGGGAGGTGGGGGGGGGGGGGGGTATGTGTGCTTTTCAAAGGTTTTGGATGGCTGCATTCTGGATAGCCAAATAAAAGAAAAACAAGCACACACACTCAGAAAAGCACACTCTCACACACAAACTAGCACACCCACACACTCACACACACACACACACACGCACACACACACACTCTCAAACAAGCAGATATACTCACACATTAGCACATCTCCTACACACACACACGCACACACACACACACAAACACTCACACAAACACACACTCAAGTACAAACACTCAAGCGCGCGCACACACACACAAACATGCACATGCACACACTCAAACAAGCTCATGCACACACACATACAAACACACACACATATACACCCCCATACTCACACATTAGACACAGAAATACCCACACAGAAATAACAAGCTAAAATTCAAATCTGCTAAAATGTTAATCATGACAAAGCTGCAATGATTCAACATCTTGCACAAACTTGCAAAATAAAGAGACGCTGTTTGAACAATTA